>NW_019440758.1:0-461 GCF_002814215.2 Seriola lalandi dorsalis
AGCTTTTTAAAAGTAATAGTGTGGATGTAGCCATAGTCTCTACAGGATTTTTAAAAAAGACACAAACACAATGATACAAAAATGAATTCATTACTGTTACGTACAGATCAATCCCTCACCTCAACATCAGCAGTGCACAGGTGTGGACTGATCCTGTCATCTTCATCTCTGTGGTCATCCCTGAAAGCCGAAGCCTGAAGACACGGGAGTAACCTCTGGAAAATCGGCTGGTGAAAAATATTCTAGGTGGGGCTGAAGCTTTCAGTAACTATCCCAATAAAAGAACCCAAACCAAAAGATACCATTGTTTTAGGGATAAACAATAATCATTTAATTGCCCTTTAGAAATCAACAGTTTGACAGATAATGACAATGATATGAGATGTACATTAGTGATTACTCTTAATACAAAATTAAAGTTCTTGAGAGACATTTACAGTTGGATGATGATTAAAAATAAC
>NW_019440759.1:0-449 GCF_002814215.2 Seriola lalandi dorsalis
GGATGTTGATCATCTTTCTCCAAGCTGGATTTGTCTCAATAACCCTTCTCCTCTTCTTCATGTTTTCCAGGTTCATCAGGACAAATCATCCTGACTCAGTCTCCTGGGTCTCAGTCTGTTGTTCCAGGACAGACTGTCTCTATCAGATGTAAAGCCAGTTCAAGTGTTAGTAGCTCCCTCCACTGGTACCTTCAGAAACCTGGAGAAGCCCCTAAACTCCTGATTTATTATGCTACAAACCGTCAGTCTGGAGTTCCAGATCGTTTTAGTGGAAGTGGATCAGGGACTGACTTCACTCTGACCATCAGTGGAGTTCAGGCTGAAGATTCAGGAGTTTACTACTGTCAGCAGGGTCTCAGCTTCCCGTTCACACAGGGAAAAAGCGTCGTACAAAAACCTCCCTCAGCTGCAGAGGAACTGATCTGACTCAACAGCTGCACTGAAAGTAA
>NW_019440760.1:0-662 GCF_002814215.2 Seriola lalandi dorsalis
CATGAAAACGTCATAGTATAATAAGGCATAAAAAGTCATGAAAACGTCATAGTATAATAAGGCATAAAAAGTGATAAAAACGTCATAGTATAGCATGGCATAAAAAGTGATAAAAACGTCATAGGATAGTAAGGCATAAAAAGTGATAAAAACGTCATAGTATAATAAGGCATAAAAAGTGATAAAAACGTCATAGTATAGCAAGGCATAAAAAGTGATAAAAACGTCATAGTATAATAAGGCATAAAAAGTGATAAAAACGTCATAGTATAGTAAGGCATGAAAAGTGATAAAAACGTCGGCATAAAAAGTGATAAAAACGTCATAGTATAATAAGGCTTAAAAAGTGATAAAAACGTCATAGTATAATAAGGCATAAAAAATCATGAAATCGACATAGTATATAGTAAGGCATAAAAAGTGATAAAATCGACATAGTATAATAAGGCATAAAAAGTGTTAAAACCTCATAGTATAGTAAGGCATAAAAAGTGATAAAAACGTCATAGTATAGTAAGACATAAAAAGTGATAAAAACGTCATAGTATAGCAAGACATAAAAAGTGATAAAAACGTCATAAATAAGGCATAATAAGTGATAAAAACGTCATAAATAAGGCATAAAAAGTGATAAAAACGTCATAAATAAGGCATACAAGGTC
>NW_019440761.1:0-599 GCF_002814215.2 Seriola lalandi dorsalis
CGCTACTAACGTGACGTTTACTAACGTGACCGTTACTAAAGTGATCGCTACTAAAGTGACCGCTACTAAAGTGACCGCTACTAAAGTGACCGCTACTAAAGTGACGTTTACTAACGTGACCGTTACTAACGTGATCGCTACTAAAGTGACGTTTACTAACGTGACCGTTACTAAAGTGACCGTTACTAACGTGACCGCTACTAAAGTGACCGCTATTAAAGTGACGTTTACTAACGTGATCGCTACTAACGTGATCGCTACTAAAGTGACGTTTACTAACGTGACCGCTACTAAAGTGACCGTTACTAACGTGACCGCTACTAAAGTGACCGCTACTAAAGTGACGTTTACTAACGTGACCGTTACTAAAGTGATCGCTACTAAAGTGACGTTTACTAACGTGACCGTTACTAAAGTGACCGCTACTAAAGTGACCGCTACTAACGTGACCGTTACTAACGTGACCGCTACTAACGTGATCGCTACTAAAGTGACGTTTACTAACGTGACCGTTACTAAAGTGAGCGCTACTAAAGTGAGCGCTACTAACGTGACCGCTACTAACGTGACGTTTACTAACGTGACCGTTACTAAAGTGA
>NW_019440762.1:0-399 GCF_002814215.2 Seriola lalandi dorsalis
TCATAAAAAGTTAAAAAAATGTAATAGTATGGTCAGGCATCAAAGGAGATAGTATAGAGAGGTATAAAATGCCAAGAAACGGCAAAAAAAAGTATGGCAGAAAAATGCCAAAAATACAACATAATATATTAAGGCATAAAAGGTCATAAAAACGTCAAAGTATGGCAAGGCATGAGATGAAATAATATAATTACGCATACAAATGCCAAAAAACAACATAGATATAATAGTAAGGCATAAAAGGCCAAGAAACGGCATAGTATAGTATGGCAAAAAAGGTCAAAAATACATCGTAGTATAATAAGGCTTATTAGGTTATAAAAACATCATATTATGATCAGGCATCAAACGACATAGTATAGTAAGGCATAAAATGCCAGAAAACGGCAAAAAATAGTA
>NW_019440763.1:0-660 GCF_002814215.2 Seriola lalandi dorsalis
TATAGTAAGGGATGAAAAGTCATAGTATAGTAAGGCATGAAAAGTCATAGTATAGTAAGGCATAAAAAGTCATAAAATGGTCACAGTATAGTAAGGCATAAAAAGTCATAAAATGGTCACAGTATAGTAAGGCATAAAAAGTCATAAAAAAGTCATAGTATAGTAAGGCATGAAAAGTCATAGTATAGTAAGGCATAAAAAGTCATAAAAAAGTCGTAGTATAGTAAGGCATGAAAAGTCATAAAAAAGTCACAGTATAGTAAGGCATAAAAAGTCATAAAAATGTCATAATTTAGTAAGGGATGAAAAGTCATAGTATAATAAGGCATAAAAAGTCATAAAAATGTCATAGTATAGTAAGGGATGAAAAGTCATAGTATATTAGGGCATAAAAAGTCATAAAAAAGTCACAGTATAGTAAGGCATAAAAAGTCATAAAAAAGTCATAGTATAGTAAGGCATGAAAAGTCATAGTATAGTAAGGCATAAAAAGTAATAAAAAAGTCATAGTAAAGTAAGGCATGAAAAGTCATAGTATAGTAAGGCATGAAAAGTCATAGTATAGTAAGGCATGAAAAGTCATAGTATAGTAAGGCATAAAAAGTAATAAAAAAGTCATAGTAAAGTAAGGCATGAAAAGTCATAGTATAGTAAGGGATG
>NW_019440764.1:0-501 GCF_002814215.2 Seriola lalandi dorsalis
CTTAATACAATATGACATTTTTATGATATTTTATATCTTAGTATAAAATGACATTTTTATGCCTTAGTATACTATGTTGTTTTTATGCCTTATTATACTATGACATTTTTTCGAAATTTTATGCCTTACTATACATTGACTTTTTTTTGACTTTTTATGCCTAATTATACTGACTTTTTTATGCCTTAATACACTATGACATTTTTACGATATTTTATATCTTACAATAAAATGAAATTTTTATGCCTTAGTATACTATGGAATTTTTTTGACATTTTATGCCTTACTATACTATGACTTTTTTTTACTTTTTATGCATAATTATACTGACTTTTTTATGCCTTAATACAAAATGATATTTCTATGATATTTTATATCTTAGTATAAAATGACATTTTTATGCCTTAGTATACTATGTTGTTTTTATGCCTTATTATACTATGACATTTCCCGAAATTTTATGCCTTACTATACTATGACTTTTTTTGACTTTTTATGCCT
>NW_019440765.1:0-508 GCF_002814215.2 Seriola lalandi dorsalis
TTTCTCTCTACTGTTTTTATTTCTCAATGCACCTCCCTATGGTGATCCTCATGGTCCTAAATAGGACGGTTCCCAGCCCCCCCAACACATCAACCAATTTTTTATTAATCTATTTATTTTCAAACTGTTTTTATTATGTTTTTTTATTTGCTGGGCCCGTGCCACTTGGTAAATTTGGTTGCAGCAGGTCCCTCTCTTCCTTCTGCCCGGTGTTCTGCCTGGGAATCGAACCCTGGTCCCCGGTGGGAAGGACCACTGCTCTCTCCATTCCACCACGCATCCTGTCAGATCAGTAGGCCAGTGCACAGTATTTTAACCGAAACCCATAACCCCAACCCCAACCCCAACCCTAACCCTAACCCTAACCCTAACCCTAACCCTAACCCCCTAACCCCCTAACCCCCTAACCCTAACCCCCTACACCCTAACCCTAACCCTAACCCTAACCCTAACCCTAACCCTTGGTACCTAAACCTAACCATTTTTTAATTAGACGCCTAAACCTAAC
>NW_019440766.1:0-456 GCF_002814215.2 Seriola lalandi dorsalis
ACTATACTATGACATTTTTTTTCATTTTTATGCCATACTTTACTATTATGTTTTCACACATTTTTATGCCTTACTATACTATGATGTTTTTTGACAATTTTATGACATAATATACTAGGACAATTTTTTGACATTTTTATGCCATACTATACTATGACATTTTTTGAGAAATTTATGACATACTATACTCTGATGTTTTGGGGAATTTTATGCCTTGATATACTAAGTTGTTTTTATGCCATACTATACCATGACATTTTTTGACATTTTTATGCCTTACTATACTATGACACTTTTTTGACATTTTTATGCCATACTATACTATGACATTTTTTGACATTTTTATGCCATACTATACTATGACAATTTTATGCCATACTATACTATGACGTTTTTTGACAATTTTATGCCATACTTTACAATTATGTTTTCTCACATTTTTATGCCTTACTATAC
>NW_019440767.1:0-438 GCF_002814215.2 Seriola lalandi dorsalis
GGTTAGCCAGCGGGGTTATAAGGTATTCCGTGAGAGGATAACCCTTGTCACCTAGAAGAACCATAGCAAAATGTTAATTATCTGACACCTTGTTTAGTTAATGCAATTTATCTAGGGTAGTTACTTACCGAGGAGATGACTTTGGCTCTGCAGTGCCCCCTCCTGCAGCCGCGCGACAAAACACAGCTGTTTTGAAAAATAAAAGAATCGTGTGTGTCCCCCCCGGCCACCACGTTTAAAAGTGATAGCTTGGCATCACAAATCACCTGTACATTTATAGAGTGGTAGTTTTTGCGATTGATGAATGCGTAATCATTCATTGTTGGTGCCTTCAGACGCACATGAGTGCAATCAATTGCTCCAACCACATTTGGAAAACCAGCAATCTCATAAAATTGCCTTTTAATCACAGATTGCTGGGCATCATTGTATGGGAAC
>NW_019440768.1:0-366 GCF_002814215.2 Seriola lalandi dorsalis
TGCCTATCTCCATTGGATATGTTGGAAGCTAAGCTCACGGCTTTCGCGCTGCTTGTGGAACTGGACACCAGTTCTTCACTGTTGAATGCTGCAGGGGCTGAATGTGGAAAAAAGCTTATGGGCATATATCTGAAGGAATCCTAGGTAGTGTCCCAATGGCACCAGGTGAAGAGGGTAACCTGGTAAATGCACCAGGAGTCCGTCGATATGGCAGACGTGGGTGTTGCGACAGTCCTCGTTAGTATAGTGGACAGTATCTCCGCCAGTAGAAACAACTTTGTGGGCTCCTCTCTTCTGCTGTTTTATCTATCATTGCTTAACCTGTCACACGTGAGCTCAAGCTAAGCTCATGCCAGGGACAGCAGT
>NW_019440769.1:0-614 GCF_002814215.2 Seriola lalandi dorsalis
AACCTTAACAGGCAGATAGACCAATGGAGAAATGCCAGTTTTAGTTCTTCAGATCATCCCGGGGCTCTGAAGAGCTATTTGTGAATAATTGGTTGATATTGTAAATTTACATCTGAATATATTAAATAAAAGTGTTATAAAGTCAATAGTGGTGCGTATGTTATTTGTAATTAAGTTTCCAACCCCACTTTAGTTGAAAGACGACATACAGAGACTTAACAGTTTAATCTGCATTTCTTCAGTTTATTATATTTTATGAAAAATGTAAGAAAATTGATCTGAATCTGAGTCAGTAAATATTGTATTTAGATTCTGCTTCTACAGGTTTTAACATTACTTTACACTTATAGATTCAATGTTAACACAAATACTGCGAGTTGAAGTTTGAAATGATTTTAATCTGTTTTACACAGTATTTTTTACTTTGTCTTCCAAAACAAAAGGTTTATTTTACAATATTAAGCTTGTGTTAATATTTCATTGATTGACACTTAATTTCATTATTAGGAAAAAGTTTCTCTGCAGAAACTTTAGTGGTGTCACTTTATTGATGGTGTTTGATCATAATGATTTAGGAAAAATCTGAAACTTGAGTGGATTCACTTTATTAAAGG
>NW_019440770.1:0-446 GCF_002814215.2 Seriola lalandi dorsalis
AATCTTCTTTTGACCCATAGTTTTTAACAAAATACTTGTCCTTTTACCCTTTAAGTTCAATTTTCTGGCCAAGCTCTCTGTACAGAATGTTCCTGAACTCCCAGCGTCCAAAAATGCATATGTCTGCACGGTTTTGTTGCTCTTCTGGCACTTGACTTTGACTGCAACAATGGAGAAAATTGAGGCATCTTCATGACCGGCCCCAATATGACCACAAGTCTGAGACACTGCAGGTGAAAAATTTGAAGAGCTCACAGACTGTTGATCAGAGGATGTTCCTTTATCCTGCCGCTCTATGTGAAGGACACTTGGGTGCTTCTGGTGACACACATTACAGTCCAAACGACTCCTACAATCCTTGCTAGTGTGGCCCACTTTCAGACAACCAAAGCAGATTCCCTTTTCTTTAATGAAATTAATCTTGTCCCTGTGTACTTTTACCTTGA
>NW_019440771.1:0-1431 GCF_002814215.2 Seriola lalandi dorsalis
CTTTGTTTTACAGTGCAGAGTGACATCATGTCCCTCCATCACAGGGAGGACAGGACTCTGCAGGATCACTGCTCCACCTCAACACACAGACAAACTACAGCATTTCATCCATTTACACACAGCTTCATCAACACTGACTCCACAGTCTGATCTTACCAGTGACAGTGATGCTGATGCTGTTACTGGTTGCTCCCTCTCTGGACTCACACCAGTAAACTCCACTGTCCAATGGGAGAATGAAGCTGATGTTACAGGAAGAACCAGCTGATCTTCCCCAGTCAGCTCCACACTGAGTCCTGGTTTCTCTGGTGGTGTTCCTCCTCAGCCTCCATCCAGCAGAGCTGTCGTCCTCCTCACAGCTCAGAGAGACAGAGTCTCCTTCAAACAGCTGAGAGCTGCTGGGACTCACCGTCAGACCAGCTGTGAGGAAGAGGAGAGGACATATACGATGTACATATTCAGTTAAAGTAAATAATCCACTCACCTGTGAAACCAAACAGCTGCTACAAACACTTCAAACTGAACTCATGTCCGAGGTCAGCTGCCCCCTCTGGCGGCCTATTGGAGCTCCTGAACTCTGTCAACAGCTGGTTAGTCTGGTACACAATGGCAAGACCCGCTTCCGATGAGTCCAGTTCACTTTCAGCTGAATTTGTCCCTGGGGGGCAGTTAGTTGTCTCTTGGATTAAAAGCTAAGGAAATGCAGGAATGCAGTCCTAACTTGAGCTTTGCTCCCTTCACGCTGTTGAAACAACAGGTTTAACAGTGCAAACTGAAATGCACACCTCTTCCTGTTTAGCAGCACTGTTCATTTAGCGTTGGTCTGTAGACGCTCGACACAATCTGACTCAGGAACTCAGCAGGTAAGAAGGTGTTTGAAAGCAGCTAGTTAGCTGCTGCTACATTCACCTCCAGCGTCTGGATCAGCTGTGCCACACTCAGGAGCAGAGACTGGAGCCACTGATGGCGTGAGGCCGGCAGACCAGACGTGAACATGGGAAATATATTGCAATATATACAATTACAGGTAAGGAGGGTTTATCACTGTTCCCACCCCCCAACTGTTGTTTCTACACCCTGACTGAGAAATGTGAGTTCAGATACAGGCTCCACTATCACACCTTCTTCCAACACAACTTGATGTATATGGAAGCTGTTGCCTGCAGGAATGAAGGAGTATTTTAGAGTCTAACAGCTCGATCTCTGACCTCACTGTTGTTGTTCTGCTTCTTCCTCTTGTTCCCTCTGTTTTTCTCTTTCAGTCATATAACAGGTTGTCAACATGTTTGTTATGAAGTCTGGTCTACATCACTACATCTGTTCTCTGAACCTGCTGAACTGAGCCTCGTCCAGCTGCTGCTTCAGTCCGTCAACACACACACACACACACACACACACACACACACACACACACACACACACACACATGTA
>NW_019440772.1:0-585 GCF_002814215.2 Seriola lalandi dorsalis
CAAGGCATGGGACGAAATAATATAATGAGGCATAAATATGCTAAAAAACATCAAAGTATACTATGGCATAAAAATGCCAAAAAACGTCATAGTATAGTATGGCTAAAAACGTCAAAAAAATATCATAGTATATTAAGCCATAAAAGGTCATATAAACGTCATAGTATGGCAAGGCATGAGACAAAATTATATAATAAGGCATAATAATGACAAAAAACATCAAAATATAGTACGGCACAAAAATGCCAAAAAACGTCACAGTATAGTATGGCATAAATAGTCAAAAAATTATATTAGTATATTAAGGCATAAAAGGTTATATAAACATCATAGTATGGCAAGGCATGGGACGAAAATATGAAATAAGGCATAATAATGATAAAAAAACATCAAAGTATACTATTGCATAAAAATGTCAAAAAACGTCATAGTATAGTATGGCATAAAATGTCAAAAAATAATAATGGTATATTAAAGCATAAAAAGTCATAAAAAGGTCATAGTATGGCAATGCATAAGACAAAATGATATAGTAAGTCATAATAATGACAAAAAACATCAAAATATAGTATGGCACAAAAAAGC
>NW_019440773.1:0-441 GCF_002814215.2 Seriola lalandi dorsalis
AAAAAAAGTCGTAGTATAGTATGGCATAAAACGTCCAAAAAACATCATAACATATTAAGGCATAAAAGGTCATAAAATCGTCATAGTATGGTCAGGCATCAAAGGAGATAATATAGTAAGGCAGAAAAATGCCAAAAACCGTCAAAGTAAAGTAATGCAGAAAAATGCCAAAAAACGTTGTAGTATAGTATGGCATAAAACATCAAAAAAAACTTCATAGTATATTAAAGCATAAAAGGTCATAAAAACGTCATAGTATGGTCAGACATAAACAGGAGATAGTATAGTAAGGCACAAAATTCATAAAAACGTCATAGTATAGTATGCCATAAAATGCCAAAAAAACATAATAGTATATTAAGGCATAAGGGTCATAAAAACGTCATAGTATGGCAAAGCATGAGATTAAATAATATAATTAGGCAGAAAAATGCCAAAAAA
>NW_019440774.1:0-474 GCF_002814215.2 Seriola lalandi dorsalis
ATCATATCCTCCAGACGTAAACGTGTTTGTTTGGTACAAGACCTAACAGAAATCACATCATCATCATCATCATATTAATTTTTTTTTCTATAAAAAAATGAAATACAAAAACAACCATTCCAACTGAAATTGCATATGGCACTTGGAATAAATAGTTGCAATATGATTTAATTTGCATGTCTTGCAGCCTTAGGTTGTATCAAAGGATGGGGACAAAGCTATATACCTATACAGGTGAAACTCAAAAAATTAGAATATTGTTCAAAAGTTCATTCAAGTCAGCAATTCAACTTCAAATGTGAAACTAACACGTGATATAAACTCAGTACATGCAAAGTGAGATATGTCAAGGCTTTATTTGTTATAATCTTGATGATCATGGCTTACAGTTTTTGAAAACCCCAAATTCCAAATCTCAGAAAATTAGAATATTTGGAAAAGGTTCAATACTATAGGCTCAAAGTGTCACACGCT
>NW_019440775.1:0-1043 GCF_002814215.2 Seriola lalandi dorsalis
ATGACCTTTTATGCCTTAATATACTATGATGTTTTTTTGACATTTTATGCCATACTATACTATGACGTTATTTATGATTTTTATGCCTTTCTATACTATGACGTTTTCATGACTTTTTATGCCTTACTATATTATGACTTTTCAAATGACTTTTCATACCTTATTATGCTATAACATTTTTCTCATTTTTTATGCCCTACTATACTATGACTTTATCTGACTTTTTCTGTCTTGTTATACTATGACATTTTATTGACTTTTTTTTTCTTATGATACTATGACTTTTTATGACTTTTATGCCATACTATACTATGACGTTTTTTTTGGCATTTTCTTGCCTTACTATACTATTTCATTTGATGCCTTACCATACTATGACGTTTTTATGACCTTTTATGCCTTACTATACTATAATGTTTTTTTTGACTTTTTTGCCATACTATACTATGACGTTTTTTATGATTTTCATACCATAATATATTATGAAGTTCATTGGCATTTTCTACGCCTTACTATACTTTTGTTTTATTCCTTACCATACTATGACATTTTTATGACCTTTTATGCCTTAATATAATATTATGTTTTTTTGACATTTTATGTCATGCTATACTATGACGCTTTTTGATATTTTTATGCCTTATTATACTATGACATTTTTATGACTCTTTTATGCCATACTATACTATGACGTTTTCATGACTTATTTTTTCTTATTATACTATGACTTTTTATGACTTTTTTGCCATACTATACTATGACGTTTTTTATGATTTTCATACCATAATATACTATGACATTTTTATGACCTTTTATGCCATACTATACTATGACGTTTTCATGACTTATTTTTTCTTATTATACTATTACTTTTTATGACTTTTTTGCCATACTATACTATGACGTTTTTTATGATTTTCATACCATAATATACTATGAAGTTCATTGGCATTTTCTACGCCTTACTATACTGTTGTTTTATTCCTTACCATACTATGACGTTTTTATGACCTTTTATGCCTTAATATAATATTATGTTTTTT
>NW_019440776.1:0-458 GCF_002814215.2 Seriola lalandi dorsalis
GAGTCTCTTGGTTGGAGTCAACCAGCAGCTGTTACTTCATCATGGTCTTCTTCACAACACAGAGACTGAAGTGTCATGATGCTGAGGATGTATATAACGTGTGTGTGTGTAGATTAATGTGTGAACCATCAAGTCTTTGTGTTGTGTAACTGATTTTAACCTTTTCATCTCTTCAGTCAGAGCTGAAAAGAGACTGAAGAAAGTGAATTTAAAACTGATCAACTGGTTTCATAGTTTGACAAAACATGACGATGATGAAGAGTAAACACCTTCATCAGGTGAGTGTATCTCCTCAGTCTTTCACAGCACTTATTCTCAAGTCAAATTCATGTCAGTCTCTCCAGGTTTCAGTCAGCTGACTTCAACACACTGATCTTGTATCAGTCAGTGTGTAGCAGTGTGGTAAAGAGCAACATTTAACGTCCATTCATTCATCACATGTTGAGAGCACATTTATA
>NW_019440777.1:0-408 GCF_002814215.2 Seriola lalandi dorsalis
GCATGACACATGGGTGTCAGGCTACAGCTGCATGAGGAAGGGATGATGACATCATCACAAAGGCAGAATCAGAGAATAAGGTTTATTGCCAGGTAGGTTTTTACTTACAAGATATTTGGCTTGGTGTTTGGTGCAGTATCCAATAAACATATTAACAGGAAATAACAATAAAAAGGTAAAATACTGCAACAGTCAAAAAGAGAAATACACATAGATACACATATTAAAAAGTAAAACTATGAAAAAAACTATGTACAAAAGTGTTGATGTGCAGAAGATCACAGTATAGACTATATGTGTTCTGTGCAGGGATAATACTCTGAGGTGTTACTGTAATGTGGTTGTGTTATCCATTGTCACTGCCACTAGATGTCACACTAGACCAACAACATCTCAGACCAAAACAAA
>NW_019440778.1:0-1008 GCF_002814215.2 Seriola lalandi dorsalis
CAGGGACAGAGATTCCTCCGCTTCTTTTTCTTATCTACATTATAAGGTGTTATTGTTAAGGTTTTTAATGGAGAGCGCAGTCCTCTACTGCGTATGGAGGATAAGCAGAAAATACTCGGATCATCTTTTACGTCTTGGCACATTTATTTATTTTTTAATACAAGTTTATTGAGACATACAGAACAATACAAAATAATAGTGCAATGAAAATCTCCAGGGGGTTACAAACATATAAAAGAAATAGAATATTACAGAGGTATTACAAAAATATATCAAAGAGAGCACACATGGAAATAGTTTTAATATCTTTCTTATTAGTGGAGTAATTAATGGTTTTTATATATTGTTTGACCTCATTGTTAAAAATAGAAAAGAGTGGTTTTTGGGCAGTGTATCTGCATTTATGGATATGCCATTTTGCCAAATATATGATCAGATTAATTACATAAAAATGTCCTTTTTTTGTTGGTGGATAGTCAATGAAGCCAAACAATACATGTTCAAAGCAAAAGGAAAAGTGTGGTAAAATACAAGTAGAAATTAAATCACAAATATCCATCCATAATTTGGTGGAAAAGGGGCAAGACCAGAATAAATGAAAAATATCCTCAGGGTGTCCTTCACAAAAAGAGCAATTAACATCAATATCTCTTTTGAATCGTTGTAGAAACATTTTTGTTGGGTAAAATCTATGAATCAATTTAAAGGATACTTCTTTCGCTTTATTGTTTATCAAAAATTTAGCTGACAAATTCCAAATTTTTTTCCAATTAAGGTTATTAATAAAGGAGTTCCAATAAGATACCACATAAGGAATTGATACGACATCTTTTTGAAATAAAGAACGTATACGATGATTATTATTTCGTATTGATGAAAAACAAATTTGACCAATTTCAAGTTTGGATGGATCAGTCTGTATTAAAGTTGGATTGTGTCCTGCTGTATTTTTTAATAACATAATTACCCCATCAGGGATTGCATTTATAACAGTATTAAATTCATTAA
>NW_019440779.1:0-426 GCF_002814215.2 Seriola lalandi dorsalis
ATAGTGGGGCTGAAGGAAATATGGACTTCTGTACACTGACACTATAGTTTTTGTGACTTACTATAGTATGATGTTTTTATGACTTAATATACTATGTCGTTTCTATGACTTACTATACTATGTCATTTCTACAACATTTTTATACCTTACTATACTGTGACATTTTTCATACCTTACTATACTATGTCGTTGCTATGGCGTTTTTATACCTTATTATAATATGACGTTTTTATGCCTTACTATACTATGATGTTTTTGTACCTTATCATACTATGACGTTTTTGACTTACTATACTATGATGTTTTTTTTATGGCTTACTATCCTATGACCTTTTGCCTTACCATACTATGACTTTTCTATTAAATACTATACGATGATGTTTTTCATGCCTTACTATATACTATGACTTTTTCAAGCCTTACCAT
>NW_019440780.1:0-584 GCF_002814215.2 Seriola lalandi dorsalis
AAAAAGATGTTATTAGAGAGAGAGATCACACAGGCAGTGGGATGCATCCAGGAGGAGGCTGGGATCACAGGGTTTCCACATCATCTTCAAGTGTGGCCATTTGAATAACACTTCCTTAAACTCCCATAGGACCTCAAGTCCTTAATGTTTTACTGATAGCAGGGTAAATGTAGCACATTTAAAATCATCATTAAATAACCAAATGTTATTTAGAGTGAAAAAGTTTGGCAAAACTCCCCTAAATGAAGACTCTTGTTTTTCTCTGAAATAGAACATAACATCAATGCTGCAGCATCAAGGAAAACACTAGACTTCTATGACCACAGAAAGAACGAAAGAAAGAATGAAAGAAAGAAAGAAAGAAAAAAGAAAGAAAGATGAATCTGCATCAAATTTTTTCATCTTCTCACTTTAACACCTAAAAGAGGAGCACAACCTGCCCAGAAAGCCTCAGGTAGTCCATGAGTTTCCACTGGCTTTCTCCTGCTCTCCCTTCAAAAAGAGAGCCGCTCTCACCAGGCGAGTGAGGGGGGATGTGTGGAGCTCTTTTATCAGCCATGTTATAGCACGGGACCTTGGGCCAG
>NW_019440781.1:0-453 GCF_002814215.2 Seriola lalandi dorsalis
AGCATGAAGCTGAAAGAGTCTCAGAGTTCAGATCTTCATCAGTCCACAGTCACACAGACTGTCTATAGATGGAAATGATTCAGTGAAGAGGACGTTCAGCTGAGACGACTCCAGAAGCTCCACACAGATAGAAACATGAAAACATCCTCCAGGTGGAGCAGGGTGGAGGGAGCATCAGGATCTGGGTCTCTGCTGCCTCCGGACCTGGACAGCGCCACATCATCGAGTTTATCAAGGTCTCTTCCAGGATCATGTCAGGGTGTCTGTCCACCTGCTGAAGCTGAGGAGAAGCCGCTGATGCAGCAGAACAATGACCTTAAACATCAAAGGAAATCCACATTTTGGAGTGGTCCAGTCAGAACCCAGACCTGAAGAGACTTGCCCACACCAGACATCTGAGAATCTGTCTGACTGAAGCAGCTCTATAAGAAGAATGGTCCAAACTTCCTCCTG
>NW_019440782.1:0-419 GCF_002814215.2 Seriola lalandi dorsalis
ACCTTTGGTCTGAGCCTTAAACGCACCACGTCACGGCGGCTGCCAGAGCCTGATTTGATTACAGTCTAATCCCAGCTGTGACTCGAAGCAGACCGGCACTGAGGGTTCCCTGCAGGAGGCCGCTTCAGGAACTCTCTGATCTCTTACATAATATTAATATATGAGCGGACACAGGTCACACATTTTAATTCCTTCATTAAAAAAGGCAAATGAAAGAGTCAAAGTTTAAAAAAATCAAACTCACATCAGCACAGTGTCGTTCTTTAACCCTGTAAAATCACCTGCATGATGAATCTGTTGAATCACTCACTTCCTGTCTCTCCTCTTCCTCCAGAGTCCCGTCATCTGCGGTCGTCGGGGTTGTTGCTAGGCGACCAGCCAGAGATCACCATCACTCAGCATCACAGCTCCTCGGACTC
>NW_019440783.1:0-455 GCF_002814215.2 Seriola lalandi dorsalis
TCACCTGAGACAAACCAGGAAACAGTTTGTTCTTCTTCACTAAAGAGACACAGACTGAAAAACAGACGATCAGATTCACCTTCAGACCAAACCAACAACTTCCTCTGAGTGAGTCCAGCTGCAGGAGAGAGACGTGGGAAACTACAACACTGCTGCTTCAACCTGCTGAAACTCCACACTGAAGGTGAGTTTGACAAAAACCACGACTCAAAGTGAAAGTACATCTCAGTGAAGTTAGTGGAGGACTGACTGTACTTTCTGTCTGCTGTGTTTTCAGCTTCACTCACAGACTAAATGGCTTCCAGGTCAGAGGAGGATTTCTGCTGTCCTGTCTGTCATGACGTCTTTAGAGATCCTGTTGTTCTGTCATGTAGCCACAGCTTCTGTAAAGACTGTCTGAAGAGCTGGTGGAGAGAGAGACCAACACGTGAGTGTCCAGTTTGTAAGAGAAGATC
>NW_019440784.1:0-967 GCF_002814215.2 Seriola lalandi dorsalis
ATAAAAGGTCATAAAAACGTCATAGTATGGTAGGGGATACAACGACATAGCAAAATAAGGCCTAAAAATGTTAAAAAACATCATAGTATAGTATGGCATAAAATGCCAAAAAACGTCATAGTATAGTATGGCAAAAAATGTCAAAAAAAATGTTACATTTTAAGGCATAAAAGGTCATAAAAACGTCATAGTATGGTAGGGGATACAACTACATAGTAAAATAAGGCCTAAAAATTTAAAAAAACATCATAGTATAGTATGTCATAAAATGACATAAAACGTCATAGTATAGTATGGCAAAAAAGTCATAGTATAGTATGGCATAAAATGCCAAAAAACGTCATAGTATAGTATGGCAAAAAATGTCAAAAAATTTTTTTACATTTTAAGGCATAAAACGTCATAAAAACGTCATAGTATGGTAGGGGATACAACTACATAGTAAAATAAGGCCTAAAAATGTTAAAAAAAAAACATCATAGTATAGTATGTCATAAAATGCCAAAAAACCTCATAGTATAGTATGGCAAAAAAGTCATAGTATAGTATGCAAAAAATGTCAAAAAACCCTATCGCATTTTAAGGCATAAAAGGTCATAAAAACGTCATAGTATGGTAGGGGATACAACTACATAGTAAAATAAGGCCTAAAAATGGTAAAAAACATCATAGTATAGTATGGCATAAAATGCCAAAAAACATCATAGAATAGTATGGCAAAAAAGTCATAGTACAGTATGGCAAAAAATTTCAAAAAACACTATAGCATTTTAAGGCATAAAAGGTAATAAAAACGTCATAGTATGGTAGGGGATACAACGACATAGCAAAATAAGGCCTAAAAATGTTAAAAAAAACATCATAGTATAGTATGTCATAAAATGCCAAAAAACCTCATAGTATAGTATGGCAAAAAATGTCAAAAAACACTATAGCATTTTAAGGCATAAAAGGTCATAAAAACGTC
>NW_019440785.1:0-681 GCF_002814215.2 Seriola lalandi dorsalis
TATGATTTTTTTATGACCATTTATGCCTTAAAATACTATGATGTATTTTTGACATTTTTCGCCATACTATACTGTGACGTTTTTTGACATTCTTATGCCATATTGTAATGTGACGTTTTTTGGCATTTTTATGCCTTACTATACTATGTGAGTCGATTCCTTATCATTCTATGATGTTTTTATGACCATTTATGCCTTAAAATACTATGATGTAATTTTGACATTTTTTGCCATACTATACTATGTCTTTTTCTGACATTTTAATGCCATATTGTACTGTGATATTTTTTGGCATTTTTATGCTTTACTATGCTATATCGTTTTATTCCTCAACATACTATGATGATTTTATGACCGTTTATGCCTTAAAATACTATGATGTTTTTTTGATATTTTTTGCCATAGTATTCTATGACTTCTTTTGACATTTTTATGCCATATTGTACTGTGATGTGTTTTGGCATTTTTATGCCTAATTATACTATGTGAGTTGATTCCTAATCATTCTATGATGTTTTTATGACCATTTATGCCTTAAAATACTATGATGTATTTTTGACATTTTTTGCCATACTATACTATGTCGTTTTTTGACATTTTAATGCCACATTGTACTGTGATGTATTTTGGCATTTTTATGCCTTACTATACTATGTCGTTTTATTCCTCAACATAATATGA
>NW_019440786.1:0-551 GCF_002814215.2 Seriola lalandi dorsalis
GCCAGGATGGACGACTTTACTCAGTGTCATTTATCAACTAAATCAGGCTGTCAAATAGACGTCCAGATTGTGGTCGGTCAGAACGTCTCATTTCAACTAGTTCTGTCTGTAAGTAGACGTCCAAAATTGGGCCAGGCTGGACAACTTCACTCAATGTCATTAATTGACTAGTTCTGGCTGTCATATAAACGTCCAGATTGTGGCCCGTCAGAACGTCTATTTTCAACTAGTTCTGTCTGTAAGTAGACGTCCAAAATTGGGCCAGGCTGGACAACTTCACTCAATGTCATTAATTGACTAGTTCTGGCTGTTATATAAACGTCCAGATTGTGGCCTCTCAGAACGTCTCATTTCAACTAGTTCTGTCTGTAAGTAGACGTCCAAAATCGGGCCAGGCTGGACTACTTCACTCAATGTCATTTATCGACTAGTTCTGGCTGTCATATAAACGTCCAGATTGTGGTCGGTCAGAACGTCTCATTTCAACTAGTTCTGTCTGTAAGTAGACGTCCAAAATCGGGCCAGGCTGGACTACTTCACTCAATGTCATT
>NW_019440787.1:0-533 GCF_002814215.2 Seriola lalandi dorsalis
TTTTTTTGACTTTGCAGGCCTTACTATACTATGATGCCTTTACACATAACTAAATTATGACATTTTTTCATGTTTTTATACCTTTTTATACTATGTCATTTTTTCACTTTTTTTGCCATACTATACTATGTCTTTTTTTCACTTTTTTTGCCATACTATACTATGTCCTTTTTTCACTTTTTTTGCCATACTATACTATGTTGTTTTTTTCACTTTGCAGGCCTTACTATACTATGATTTCTTTACAGATAACTATATTATGACATTTTTTCATGTTTTTATGCCTTATAACACTATGTCGTTTTTTCACTTTTTTTTTGCCATACTATACTATGTCCTTTTTTCACTTTTTTTGCCATACTATACTATTTTGTTTTTTTCACTTTGCAGGCCTTACTATACTATGATTTCTTTACACATAACTATATTATGACATTTTTTCATGTTTTTATGCCTTATAACACTATGTCGTTTTTTCACTTTTTTTTTTGCCATACTATACTATGTCGTTTTTTCACTTTTTTTGCCATACT
>NW_019440788.1:0-499 GCF_002814215.2 Seriola lalandi dorsalis
TCAGTCCACAGAGAAATGCACACAGCCTGTATTCAGAAACTGAGCCTTAAAACCAGCCGTCAGGACTTCTGGAACTTTGTGATGTCACAACAAAGCAGTCACCAAGCCCCGCCCACCTGGACCCACCATCCAAACCTTGCAGGATTTGGTTTCTCTGAGTATTTTTACCTGAGATCTGCTATATTTTTATTGGATCAGTCAGAAAACAGTCAGCCAATCAGCAGAGAGGCTCAGAGCCTCCTCTCTTCTGATTGGCTCAGTGACCTGTTGTTACTAGAGCTGCAGAGAGAAGCCTGAGAGAGGAGATGTAAAACTACACTGAGATGGTTTTTATATCTTCTTGGATCAACACTTCAAATAAAACACAGAAGAAGAAGAACATATGGAGCTTTAAGAGTTTAGAGAAGCAGCTCATGGCTTCTGCTTGATGTGGTGAAAAAAACTGCTGTTCTGTACAATGCAAATTGTTTAACCTGCACTTGAGTTTGGCCATGGCTGA
>NW_019440789.1:0-441 GCF_002814215.2 Seriola lalandi dorsalis
GGGGAAAGTCTACAAGAGCCATCAGAGGAAGATGATCCTGATCCTGATCCTCCTCCAATGACCAACTACCCGCAGCGACACAGGCACCGTCCCCAGATGCTGACCTACAACACCTTGGGTGAGCCGACGTGGGTGGGAGCGGGTGCTGAGAGTCTACACGTCGTGAGTATGTCCCCAGCCTGCAGCCCACCGGTCATGTGGAGACCGTGGGCATCACTAGACATTGGAGTAACGGGTTGAACTCACATTACACGAACATTACTCTAGCTCAGAGAAAATGGACTCTGAAAAGTAGAATGGTGAAATTCTATGGACTGTGAAGAAGAGACAATTCCAGGAGAAACATATTGAACTGATACTGTACAAACGAAGAGACTGGTAACAGACTAAGAGAACTGAGGCCGATATGAGTTCTGTTACATTTGAGAATTGACCTGATTG
>NW_019440790.1:0-441 GCF_002814215.2 Seriola lalandi dorsalis
AATAACATAGTATAGTAAGTCATAAAAAGTTATCAAAACGTCATAGTATAGTAAGGCATAAAAAGTCATAAAAATAACATAGTATAGCAAGTCATAAAAACGTCATAGTATAGTAAGGCATAAAAAGTCATAAAAACCTCATAATATAGTAAGGCATAAAAAGTCATAAAAATGACATAGTATAGTAAGGCATAAAAATACATAGAATGTCATAGTATATCAAGGCGTAAAAGGTCATAAAAATAACATAGTATAGCAAGGCATAAAAATGTCATAGTATAATAAGGCATAAAAAGTCATAAAAATAACATAGTATAGTAAGTCATAAAAAGTCATAAAAACGTCATAGTGTAATAAGGCATAAAAATGTCATAGTATAGTAAGGCATAAAAAGTCATAAAAATATCATAGTATAATAAGTCATAAAAAGTCATAAAAACG
>NW_019440791.1:0-392 GCF_002814215.2 Seriola lalandi dorsalis
GCAACCATCACTCCAGTGTTCTAATGGTACATTGTGTTTGCTAATTGCGTTAGAAGGCTAATTGATGATTAGACACCCCTTGAAAACCCTTGTGCAATTATGTTAGCACAGCTGAAAACAGTTTTGCTGGTTAGAGAAGCTATAAAACTGACCTTCCTTTGAGCTAGTTGAGAATCTGGAGTATCACATTTGTGGGTTCGATTAAACTCTCAAAATGGCTAGAAAAAGAGAACTTTCATGTGAAACTCGACAGTCTATTCTTGTTCTTAGAAATGAAGGCTTTTCCATGCGAGAAATTGCCAAGAAACTGAAGATTTCCTACAACGGTGTGTACTACTCCCTTCAGAGAACAGCACAAACAGGCTCTAACCAGAGTAGAAAGAGAAGTGGGA
>NW_019440792.1:0-548 GCF_002814215.2 Seriola lalandi dorsalis
CTTACAAAAATACCAAAAACCACAACATTTTTTAAAACCAACCAAAAAATACTCACTTTGTTTCCAGCTGCTGAAACAAACAGAGGCCTGATGTGAAGGATGAGTTTTAATTGGGTGTGTATCTTAAGAGGGGAACTCAGTTAAACACAAGATCTAATCAATGTGGTGATATGTATACAAGCAATAGTCACCAGCAGATGTGTGTCCCGCGGCGTCCCCACCGGTCTGGTCCGGTCCGGGCCGGTCAGTTGGACGTGGGAGGGCGGAGCGCCAAAGAGGAGGTGGAGGGTTCCAGCTGCATGTGTGTAAATGAGCAAAAAGACTTAGTCTAAAAGAGGCATGTAAGCAAAGAGCAAGAATATACAGTATTAATGTAAAGATTGTAAAAGTTGATTGCAGAGTAACTGATATGAAGTTTGTAAAAATGTGACGTACGTGATGTGTGTTCCAGGCGGCGGTCAGAGCTGAGGCCTGTCGACTGCGCCGTGATCCTTCTGTGAAAAATGAAAATGGATATAAGGTTTACATATGACACACTGGTATGAATG
>NW_019440793.1:0-437 GCF_002814215.2 Seriola lalandi dorsalis
GCAAGGCATGTGACAAAATAATATAATTAGGCATAAAAATGCCAAAAAACATCATAGTATAGTATGGCATAAAACATCAAAAATACATCATACTATATTAAGGCATGAAAGGTCATAAAAACATCATAGTATGGTCAGGCATCAAACGACAGTGTAGTAAGGCATAAAAATGCCAAAAAACATGTAAATATATTATAGCAAAAAAATGCCCAAAAAAACGTCATAGTATGGCATAAAACGTCAAAAATACATCATAGTATATTAAGAAATAAAATGTCATAAAAACATCATATTATGGTAAAGCATGAGACGAAATAACATAATTAGGCATGAAAATACCATATAACATCAAAGTATGGTATGGTAGAAAAATGCCAAAAATAATATAATAAGGCAGAAAAATGCCAAAAAGCATCTTAGTATAGTATGGCAAAAAA
>NW_019440794.1:0-550 GCF_002814215.2 Seriola lalandi dorsalis
TGGATAAGGAAAGTATAGAGGAGGTGATAGAAAGTTTAAAATTGTATGGGAGAGCTTCAGGGGCGAAAGTGAATATAGAAAAGTCAAAAATAATGTATGTGGGTGAGAAAAGGGCAGAAAGATGTGAGATAGGTTTAGTGGAGAAACAAGACTATATTAGAATTTTGGGTGTTAATCTAGGGATAAGGGATAAAGAAGGGAGGGACAGACAATATGAAGGGATAGTGAATAGTATAAAGAAGACACTAGGTTTCTGGAAGCGCAGAGAACTAGGGCTGAAAGGGAAAGTAGTGGTTGTAAATGCATTAGTCATGAGCAAGCTTGTGTATGTAATGAATGTGTTGGATGTACCTGAGAGAGTTTTAAAGGAGGTGGAAAGTTTAGTGAGTGAGTTTCTGTGGGACGGGAAAGGAGTAAGGATAGCTAGGGAAGTGATGGAAAATGAGTATGAGGATGGAGGACTAAAATTGATAAATCTAGAGAGGAAGAGGAAGGCACTCAGAGTGAAAATGATGGTGAGGAAACTAAGGAATAAGGAGGATCAAATATG
>NW_019440795.1:0-472 GCF_002814215.2 Seriola lalandi dorsalis
GTTGCGTAACACCAGGTGTTCATGGAGGAGAGTGGGAATGAAAGAAAGACCATTCTCCTTGTGACAAGTCAGTTTACCATCAAAACGACAATGAAGCTTTTATTTTACAGTAGAAAAGTTTCATAATGTTGCTTTAAGTTTTCAGTTAAGTTCATCTGACTCGTTTCAGAACAAAATAAAATGTTTGATTACACCTCTCAGTTTGTGTTAAAGCTGCTTGTTGAAACACAGTAAATATGATCAGCTGTACTCACCAGTATCTGAGCAGTTGTTGAGGAAATCCTGATCAACTCTATTTAATTTTTCTTTAGACAGAAACACAGAGATTTGTCTCGACTGCAGCTCTGCTGTCGCTCTCACTAACTTTCAGTTTCATTTCAGGAATGTGACGTTGCAGTTTACCTGTTCCTACTGTTGCTCCACCTCTCACTGCAGCTCTGTTTGTCAGGGTTTGTTTCCTGCTTCAGGCTCA
>NW_019440796.1:0-428 GCF_002814215.2 Seriola lalandi dorsalis
ACAAAAACTCATAAAAACGACATAGTATAGTAAGGCACAAAAAGTCATAAAAATGACATAGTATAGTAAGGCAAAAAAGTGATAAAAATTACATAGTATAGTAAGGCACAAAAAGTCATAAAAACGACATAGTATAGTAAGGCAAAAAAAGTGATAAAAATGACATAGTACAGTAAGGCAAAAAAAGTAAAAAAAAACTTCATAGTATAGTAAGGCACAAAAAGTCATAAAAATGACATATATAATGAGGCATAAAAATGACATAGTATAGTAAGGCAAAAAAAGTCATAAAACCAAAATAGTATAGTAAGGCACAAAAAGTCATAAAAACAACATAGTATAGTGAGGCAGAAAAAGTCATAAAAATGACACAGTATAGTAAGGCATAAAAATGACATAGTATAGTAAGGCAAAAAAAGTCATAAAAA
>NW_019440797.1:0-484 GCF_002814215.2 Seriola lalandi dorsalis
CAGAGCTCGTTTTATTGTTCGTATTCCTTCTGACGCCGACTGTTACTGTGAACTACCTCCGCATGGATGTCAGCAGACCCAGATGGAGAGAGGATGGATGGATGAATGGATGGAGAGAGAGAGAGAGAGAGAGATGCAAGGGATAATAGTGTCTTTGTTTCTGCGCTGGTTTTTTGTTTTTTTGTTGTTGGCAGTACTGACTGACTTCCATGATTTAACATCCTGGCACTGCCGTGTGTCGAGCTGGAGCTTGTGCTGGTGTTCCCCACCCTGGTGGTCTATGACACACACTCGTGCATGCACTCACACACACCCTCTTACGCCAGAGGAGCAGAAACATTAGTAGAAAACTCCTACGTCATTATACTTTCTATCCTTTATCCTGTTAATGAAAAATGTGAATTTGACACTCTGATTAATAAATACATCCTTTTTCAGTTTATTTCCATAAAATCAATTGATGAGTTGAAAACACAGAAGGTGT
>NW_019440798.1:0-577 GCF_002814215.2 Seriola lalandi dorsalis
TAAGCTTTTTCGCATCTCTTTGCAATCAGCAGAGGACGCTGCTGCTCCTGCTTCAACAACCTGTTACTCTGCATCTGGCTGCACTTTTGGGGACAGCACAGATCACAATGTAAAGACACTTTTGTATTAAAATGTTACAAAGTTGACATGTTGAGAGCCAAAGCAACAAGCAAACGCTGAAAAGGAAAGGCTCCTGCGCTAGACATAAACACCTAGGTTCGTGCATGAAGGACATGATCATCATGTTTAAAGAGGGTATTTGTCGCGCTCTCGTCCGATCTCGGAAGCCAAGCAGGGTCGGCCCTGGTTAATACTTGGATGGGAGGCCGCCTGGGAATACCAGGTGCTGTAAGCTTTTTCGCATTTCTTTGCAATCAGCAGAGGACGCTGCTGTTCCTGCTTCAACAACCTGTTACTCTGCACCTGGCTGCACTTTTGGGGACGGGACAGCACAGATCACAATGTAAAGACACTTTAGTATTAAAATGTTACAAAGTTGACATGTTGAGAGCCAAAGCAACAAGCAAACGCTGAAAAGGAAAGGCTCCTGCGCTAGACATAAACACCTAGCTTCGTG
>NW_019440799.1:0-558 GCF_002814215.2 Seriola lalandi dorsalis
ATGTTAAAGAAATGATCCTCTTCTGTTTGGATGTTGATCATCTTTCTCCAAGCTGGATTTGTCTCAATAACCCTTCTCCTCTTCTTCATGTTTTCCAGGTTCATCAGGAGAAATCATCCTGACTCAGTCTCCTGGATCTCAGTCTGTTGTTCCAGGACAGACTGTCTCTATCAGATGTAAAGCCAGTAGACTTATAGGTGATGACATTAACTGGTACCGTCAGAAACCTGGAGAAGATCCTAAACTCCTGATTTATGATACAACATATCTTCAGTCTGGAGTTTCATATCGTTTTAGTGCAACAGCAGATCAGACTGACTTCACTCTGACCATCAGTGGAGTTCAGAATGAAGATGCAGGAGTTTATTATTGTCAGCAGCATAACAGCTTCCCGCTCACACAGTGATACAACGTCGTACAAAAACCTCCCTCAGCTGCAGAGGAACTGATCTGACTCACAGCTGCACTGACACTAACACACAAGTCACTTTGAACTTTTTAACTCTCAATATACTGTATTTAATCCAAAAGGTTTTTCTGTCAATATTTCCATTAACA
>NW_019440800.1:0-489 GCF_002814215.2 Seriola lalandi dorsalis
AATAATAATAAAAGAAGTGTGCATGTATTTTTTATCTTCTTATACCTACGGAGGTTTAGGTATAACTTATTTGCGTATACATATTGGAACATTATATTTATTGGTACTAAATTCTATTTATTAGATAAATATATTAAATATTGATTATAATCTTATGATGAAAATATTTACCTTAAACAATTTTAGGTAAATTTTACATTAAACTAAATACATGTTTTAGTGAAAGAAATATTTACAGTAATATTCAGTGCATCCGGAAAGTATTCACACCCTTTCACTTTACCCACATTTTGTTATGTTACAGCCTTATTCCAAAATGGATTAAATTCATTTTCCAATATCACACTTTTTGGACTCTTCAAAAACTTTGGAGCTCAAGCAGAAATAAAGAATTCCTTGTGCTGTGCAGTGAGATTGAAACATCTTTTCACTAATGATGGAACTTTTTCATTGAACAACGGCTGCATCAGGAACTTTGTACTAACTCTG
>NW_019440801.1:0-535 GCF_002814215.2 Seriola lalandi dorsalis
CAGATGAACAATGCAGGTGCAGACCTCTACACGTATTTGCTGTATTGCAGTATTTGGAGGGTGCATATGGTTGTTTTTTTTTCTACCTACTGTGATAATTGTGAAACTCTGGCGGCTTGTATGTAAGTTGTATCATGGCAGCAGTAGAAATAAAACCTGGAGACAAAAGAAGTATTTAAACACAATACAACACAATGATAAACACTATCAAGCATGAAAAGTTATATAACTTTAACTTTATAACTAAGACTGTCCTCCTGTGAGAAACGAGCAGACAGGTAGTTTGTGCAGCAGCTTATTAAGACCCATAGTTACATTTCGTCACCTTCCTAAAATAATGGCCTAAGTCATGTTTTGACAAAAATGTTTTTTTTGCCTAAATCACCCCCTCATGATGCTGGCCACCTCTGGTAAAATCGCCTGAATCCTCAGTTGAGGGGAACATGCAATTCTACCCCCGGTTGTATAATGGCCTATGTCAAAAGTGTGACTCTTTTGTTGAGTTTTTTGTGTTTCCTGAAAAACCTGAAAAAAT
>NW_019440802.1:0-395 GCF_002814215.2 Seriola lalandi dorsalis
CCTAGTCCCCATTTTGCATGTCTTTGGACTGTGGGAGGAAGCCGGAGAAGCCGGAGAGAACCCACACTGGCACGGGGAGAACATGCAAACTCCACACAGAAAGATCCCACGTCCGAGCCGGGACTCGAACCTTCTTGCTGTGAGGCGACAGCGCTGCACCACCGTGCAGCCACTGAACCACTTCATAATATATAAATGTTTAGAAATATATTGAGACTTGAACATTATTTTGCTCTATGTCGCTGTTATAGGCCAACAGAGCCACAGGCGTCAGCAGATGAAGAACATGTATTCCTGCTGCGGAGGCTTGGAAACACAGATTAGATCTTTAAATTGGAGGGATTCATGAGTCTGTGGCTCTGCTCAGGTCAGGTGGTGACCTGAAGCACGACTTA
>NW_019440803.1:0-1053 GCF_002814215.2 Seriola lalandi dorsalis
TCTTGTAACGGTAGTTAAACTCAAACCTCTTCAGCAGCAGCATCAAAACTTCTGGATGATGCTTTATGACACATTTCTGCATGAAACACATGGGTCCCCAACACATGTTATCATGTTGTTATAATTCTCTTACATCATAAACTTGTAATGCTTAATGTGCACAAATCATAAACATGATTACTCACAACAGTAGCATCAGCTTTGGCATCACAGTGGTCACAGAACAGCTGATTTTCTCCACTGATGTGTGATTCTTTGAAAAACTCCTCAATGCCATGAACCTGAAAATTGCCTCTGAAATTAGCTCAGTGGCATGTACTCAAATGTATTATGTGATGAAATATATTGTGGCTAACCATTATGTATTATCCATGAAACATTTAACTAGCTGTACTAGCTAACACACACAGTAGGTGTCAACCAATACATACAGTGTTTTCTAGTTTTTGTTGCTGTTGACACATTTTTCAATCAGCTGATGAGATTTCGGACCTAAGTCTGATAAACCTGAAAGCTGAATCTGCAAATGTCGTATTTAGTCTAGTAACAGTCTCCTAACAAAAGAAAAGTGCTGTGAAGTTTACAGGTTGTCAGATCCTTACCACACTATATCTGCGGGAATCCCCCAGTGCAAGAGGAAGATGCCAAGATGGCCCATTTGTGTCAGTGATGGTACCACATTCAGAACATCTGGTCTCATGTGTCAACTTTCCACAGAAGATCTGAAAACATTGAACCACAAAGACTGGTAACAAAGTGTTATTTTACATTTAACTTACATATTCCCCTGGATATTGATGATGTCTTTACCTGTGAAGCCTCAGGACTGGTCAGAGTTAAAATCTTATCAAAGAACTTGGCAGCATCGCGCTGTTCATACACTGTGGGAGGGGCAGAAATCAATGTGTCTTTCTTCAACAAAGTAAAGGGTAACAGAACCACATTTATTTTCAACAGATCCATTAATAGGTAAAATAACAAGTAGCTCTGGTCCTTTAACACACAGTCTATTCAAAGGCTACATGTTGTTCTATGTTCCAACTACTGTACCTC
>NW_019440804.1:0-364 GCF_002814215.2 Seriola lalandi dorsalis
TTTCTACACTATGTCGTTGTACTCCTTGCCATACTATGACGTTTTTATGACCTTTTATGCCATAATATACTATGATGTTTTTTTGATGTTTTATGCCATACTATACTATGACGTTTTTTTGCATTTTTATGCCATATTAAACTATGACATTTTGTGCCATTTTTGTGCCTTGATATACTATTTTGTTGTATTCCTTGGCATACTATGATATTTTATGACCTTTTATGCCTTAAAATACTATGATGTTTTTTTGACATTTTGTGCCATACTATACAATGACGTTTTTTTGGCATTTTTATGCCATATTAAACTATGACATTTTGTGACATTTTTATGCCTTTCTACACTATGTCGTTGTATTCCT
>NW_019440805.1:0-462 GCF_002814215.2 Seriola lalandi dorsalis
TCGATAGTGTCTGCAGCATTTTGATAGAAAAATAGAATAAAGGAAGCAAACGTAACAGGCGCTGTGGCTTAGCTGGTTAAAGTGCCTGTCTTGTAAACAGGAGATCCTGGGTTCAAATCCCAGCAGTGCCTGAGTCTCAGTGAACTTCCTTGAGCTAGTTTTTGTAACATATGTAAACAACTGGAGGTCAGCAAAACAAGATCTACAAGGGTCTTAAGTTGTTGCTTAAGGTACATTTTCAAGGTACATTTTCAAGGCATATAATGCCAGTGCAAAGACGTGACTGGACTGTGAATTTGTCACTAATCTGTACTTGTACACACAGGTGCTGTGGCTTAGTTGGTCAAAGCGCCTGTCTAGTAAACAGGAGATCCTGGGTTCAAATCCCAGCAGTGCCTGATTATCGCAGAGTTTTCTTGGCCCGTTATTTGTTGTGTGTGTTTTCAAGTCACCTTTTGGTAT
>NW_019440806.1:0-453 GCF_002814215.2 Seriola lalandi dorsalis
ATGACGTTTTATGTCATTTTTATGCCCTACAATACAATTTTATTTGATGCCTTACCATACTATGATGTTTTTATGACCTTTTATACATTAATATAACATGATGTTTTTTTGACATTTTATGCCATACTATACTATGACGTTTTTTGTCATTTTTATGCCATACTATACTAAGACGTTTTTTGTCATTTTTATGCCTTACTTTACCATGTTGTTTAATTCATTACCATACTATGACGTTTTTATGACCTTTTATACATTAATATAACATGGTGTTTTTTTGACATTTTATGCCATACTATACTATGACGTTTTTTGACATTTCCTCTATATTCTAACGTTTATAACGTTTACTTTAATATGTTACAATGCTACAGTTAAATGTAGTACAGTGGTTAGAAGTGTTGCCTTACGTTCCAAGGCTCGATGGTTCAAGTCTCATTCAGGAATACCTTA
>NW_019440807.1:0-467 GCF_002814215.2 Seriola lalandi dorsalis
CTTGATCCCTGTCAGGTGATATCAGCTAAGAAAAAGTTGACAAACACTTGCAGGAATGTTTGTGCTCTGTTTCAACCACAAGTGGCGATGCGGTAGGTCAAACCATCTCGGCCTTCAATGAACTGTTTGTAGGGAGTGCATTCTTAGACGCTAACATGAAATCTCCTACATCCCCTCTTGTCTCTCAATGCAGCATTAGCTAGTTATGCCCACTTTCTTTAAAAAAAAGTTGACAAACACTTGCAGGAATGTTTGTGCTCTGTTTCAACCACAAGTGGCGATGCGGTAGGTCAAACCATCTCGGCCTTCAATGAACTGTTTGTAGGGAGTGCATTCTTAGACGCTAACATGAAATCTCCTACATCCCCTCTTGTCTCTCAATGCAGCATTAGCCAGTTATGCCCACTTTCTTTAAAAAAAAAGTTGACAAACACTTGCAGGAATGTTTGTGCTCTGTTTCAACCACA
>NW_019440808.1:0-370 GCF_002814215.2 Seriola lalandi dorsalis
TAGGGTTAGAGTAGTAGGTTTTGTTAGGATTAGGGTTAGGATGTCTTAGTTATCTCGATGACTCCCCTTGCTTCGTCCGACGACTGGGCAGATGAGAGTGGGGAATCAAGGCGGTGTACTGGCCGACGCCCGTTGTCTGCAGTTCTCAATTCTAAACGAATCTCTGTCCCGTAAAGTTTTGTTTTTTTCTTTTTTTGGTTGGATGTTTAGTAATTTTTAACAGGTAAGTAGGGTAGGTGATTGTGGTTTTCATCAGGTAAGTAAGTTATTGTAATTTTAAATTTTAAACAGGTAAGTAATTGTCATTTTTTAGTTTTTAATAGGTAAGTAAGGTAAGTAATTGTAATTTTTAATTTTTTACAGGTAGGTG
>NW_019440809.1:0-457 GCF_002814215.2 Seriola lalandi dorsalis
TTACTATACTATGACATTTTTTGACATTTTAATCCTTATTATACTATGACGTTTTTTTGACATTTTATGCCTTACTATATAATGACATTTTATGCCTTATTATACTATGACGTTTTATGACACTTTTATGCCATACTATACTATGACATTTTTTGACATTTTTTGCCTTACTATACGATGATGTTTTTTTGACATTTTATGCCTTACTATATTATGACATTTTATGCCTTATTATACTGTGACGTTTTATGACATTTTTATGCCATACTGTACTATTTCGTTTTTTGACATTTTTCGCCTTACTATACTATGAAATTTGATGTCTTATTATCCTATGACATTTTATGACATTTTTATGCTGTACCATGAGTTTTTATGCAATGTTATATTAAATGTGAAAAATAACATGTTCTGTGGTACAGTGGTTAGAGCTCTTACCTTATAAAGATAAGGTTCT
>NW_019440810.1:0-780 GCF_002814215.2 Seriola lalandi dorsalis
TATGACTTCAAATGGCTTGCAACTTCACTTTTTTATACATTTTTATGCCTTACCAAGTGTATGTGGCTTACTATATTGTTATTTTTTTATGATTTTTTATGCCTATGATGTTTTATACCTTACTATATTCTTTTGTTTTTATGACTTTTTATGCCCTACTATAATAAGACTTCAAGTGGCTTCCTATGGTTTGACTTTTTTATGACTTTTTATGCCTTACTGTCCTATTTCGTTATTACTTTTTATGCCGTACTATACTATGTCTTTCCATGCCTTATTATACTATGACTTTTTTATGACTTTTTATTCTTTACTATCATATGACTTTTTATGCCTTACTATACTATGTCGTTTTTATTACTTTTTATGCCTTACTAAACTATGACTTTTTATGACTTTATATGTCTTACTATACTATGACTTTTTATGCCTTGCTATACTATGTTGTTTTTATGTCTCTTTATGCTTTACTATACTGTCATTTTTGACTTTTTATGCCTTACTATATTATGACTTTTTGTGCCTTGCTATACTGTCTTTTCATGCCTTAGTATTCTATGAATTTTTTATGACTTTTTATGACTTACTATACTATCACTTTTTATGCCTTACTATACTATGTCGTATTTTTAACATTTTATGCCTTACTAAAATATGACTTTTTTATGAATTTTTATGCCTTACCATACTATGTAGTTTTTTTTTACCCTTTATGCCTTACTTTTTTATGACGTTTTAAGCCTTACTTTACTATGAATTTTTTATGACTTTTTATACCTT
>NW_019440811.1:0-403 GCF_002814215.2 Seriola lalandi dorsalis
TGGTGGAGGAAGTGATGAAGGGGAGACTGATGGTGGTCAGAGCCAAATATGAGCGTTTTACTCTTGTTTTTATTAATGTATACGCTCCCAACACAGGACCTGCCAGAGTTCAGTTTTTAAATGAACTAGCTGTGGTTTTAAGTCAGTGTGGGCCTGAAGAGGTTTTGTTTTTAGGAGGAGATTTTAACTGCACAGAGAACGATCAGCTGGACAGGAATCACACTGAACCTCATACCGCTTCAAAACGAGCCATGAAGCAGCTGGTAGAGGCTCAAAGTTTAAAGGACGTATGGAGAGAAAAACATGGCAAACAGAGGCAGTACACTTGGGTCCAGACCAGAGAGAAGCTTCTCTCGATGGCCAGATTAGACAGGTTTTATTGTTTTAAGCATCATTTTAGTAT
>NW_019440812.1:0-416 GCF_002814215.2 Seriola lalandi dorsalis
ACAGAACCAAGGGTTTGTGGCCTTTCTGTAGAAGCTCCGCCTCCTTGTGTTGGTTTTTATTTAGTAAAGAACCGAAACAACATTTTACATTTACTCAATTTGGCAGAAGCTTTTTATCAAAATCAACTTTCACTAAAGCTTGGGACCACGTGTTTTTGTAGGCTAACCCTGAAGTTAGCTTCATCCTGGTTCCCTCCACAGAAAGCCAATGGGATTCTTCCTTTGACTTTTGGATTATTAGAGAAAACAAACAACAGTTAATGATCCTGACAGGTTTCGTTCAGCAGGATCATCTTCACTAATGAGCCACTTCATGATGTTTGAAGCCTAAATACAATCAGCAGAAGTAAAAAGCTAATGTTAGGCTGTAAACCAACGACACCACGGTCACATGACTTCACCTCCACGGTCACATG
>NW_019440813.1:0-422 GCF_002814215.2 Seriola lalandi dorsalis
CTTTCATGAAATATCTTTTGAACATGTCACCACCACAAGTCAGACTTGGAAATAAAAGGATCAATGCCGTCTTGGTTGAACTGAGGGCACGAGTCAGAGATATTGGCCGGGATGTAGTTGGGCACCAGCTCAGTGTGCGCCGGTCTAAGTCTGGTAAGTTTAAATTCAAACCTCCACCTACATGTATTAACATGACATCTTTAAAACTAGGTAAAGTGTATAATAAACTGCATTTAAAGATCGACTTGTCAAAGCAAACAAACATGCTTTGTTCATAGAAGAGGCTCCCCAGAAGATTGCTGCTGCACTGGGTATGGATCATTGCTCACTGCAATTATTTGATCTGTAAATAGAATGTGTATTTTACTTTTGAGATATTATACAGACTCAAGCTCTGGGTTAAGATACAGCCAGGCAGATTT
>NW_019440814.1:0-445 GCF_002814215.2 Seriola lalandi dorsalis
AAGGACAAGGAGTGGGGAGAACGTAAAGCACCATGGTCGGGGATGTAAGTTGCACTCAAAATGTGGGGTAATTGCACTTGTTTTTTTGTTTGTTGTTTTGCTCTCATGGTCAATGTAACGACTATAAATGTAAATGGGTTGAGAGATGAACGGAAGGTGAAACAGGTATTGTTTACTTATCGGAGTGAGATTTTGTGTATACAAGATACCAACTGGGATGAGGATAAGGTGAAAGGTGTTAAAGAGATATGGGAGGGTGATATTTATTATAGTAATGGAGCAAGAAATGCGAGGGGGGTAGCAATAATGATTAAAAGGGACAGTGTTGAAGATATAAAGGAGGTATATAAGGATAGGAATGGAAGGATATTGGTTTTGGAGTTCAAATATAGAAAGAAAGAATTTAGACTAATTAATATATATGTGCCAAATGTTGAAAAGGATA
>NW_019440815.1:0-444 GCF_002814215.2 Seriola lalandi dorsalis
TCGACACAGAGCAGGTAAACTTCACCTCATCACCGTCCTTCTGTTCAGTTACTGGTGAAGACGGAGACATTGAGAGAGAAAGACAAGAGAGAGAAATGAACTTCATCACTGTAATAATCATCATGATTGTAAAGTTTCAGTGTTTTGTTCTAACAGACAGTTTGATGTAAATACTCACTGGTAACAACAGACAGATAAACCAGAGAGCCTGAACCTTGTTGTGTTCCTGATTCAAACTGTCTGCAGGTGTACAGACCAACATCTTCAGCTGAGACGTTCTTCACAACCAGAGAACACTTCTCTTTCAGACTCAGTCTGTCTGATTTAGATCTGGCGTCTTTATGAATCTTCCCAAGTTCAAACAGTGGTACTGATGAGCTGCTTCCTGAACCACTGAAGATCCAGGTCGTACCGTCACATTCAACCTGATCTTCTCTCAGACTC
>NW_019440816.1:0-443 GCF_002814215.2 Seriola lalandi dorsalis
AGCGGTACCGCAGTGGCCAGGTGATGACCAGATACCTGTGATACAACATAGACACACAGATTCTTTGTAGAGCTTCTGAATTATATCATGTATAATACAAACACTATATAAAGTATACATATATAAAATGGTCAGACATGTAGCTACACAAATACTGAATAAACTGATAGCTACCTTTCCAGGGCGACACACACCATGAAGCCAACACTCGCCATCAGACCCCAGAGGTAAATAAAAAAGAAGATTGTTGTGATGATTGAATCCTCAGGTAGTACCACTTCAACGATCATGCAGCAGAGTTGAATGAGGTCAGAAATCAGAAGGTTGATGATGTAGATCGGAGCCACGTGATCGTTTCTGACCTGCAGGAAAACATTGGTAGAAAAAATCATGATCTTTGCTGATGACACGTTGTCATCTTACTCTGCTCAACATTTACAGTC
>NW_019440817.1:0-433 GCF_002814215.2 Seriola lalandi dorsalis
ATGTTTTTTGATGTTTTTATGACTTAAAATAATATGACGTTTTTTGACATTTTGTGCCATACTATACTATGACTTTTTTTTACCTTTTTATGCCTTAAAATAATATGACGTTTTTTTCCATTTTATGCCTTACTATACTGTGACGTTTTTATGCCTTACAATAATATGACGTTTTTTGACATTTTATGCCTTACAATACTATGACGTTTTTTGACATTTTTATGCCCTACTATAATATGACGTTTGTTGACATTTTATGCCTTACTATACTGTGACGTTTTTTATGCCTTACTATACTATGATGTTTTTTGATGTTTTTATGACTTAAAATAATATGACGTTTTTTGACATTTTGTGCCATACTATACTATAACGTTTTTGTGACGTTTTTAAGCCTTAAAATAATATAATGTTTTTTGACATTTTATGCCAT
>NW_019440818.1:0-427 GCF_002814215.2 Seriola lalandi dorsalis
AGGTCTCCAGTTCTCAGTGGATCTTTCTTCATCTCTGTTCGGTCTCTGTAAACCTGGTCCTGTTCTTCAGGTCTGTCAGAACCGTTCTGATACACATGGACCTTCCTACTGTCCTTGTCCGTCCACTCCACTCTGACGTCTCCAGACAGGTGAGCTGTGGTCTTGAAGGGCAGCTGGACAGACTCCTCCTTCACCTCCCCCTCCACCTCTTGACCTGAGAGGAGAACAAAGCACAACATGAGCTGTATAAACAGCAGCAGCAGCTTTTAATCTCTTTATTGAAGGATTACAAAGTTGTAGAGAAACCTGAAGGACAGAACCAGATCAGACCAGAAGGGAACAGGGGACACTAATCTAGAAACTAAAAGCAGGTGTTGAAGGTGTTGGAGACCATCAGAGTCTTGATGCTGTTGGGATTGTTTTGTCT
>NW_019440819.1:0-1274 GCF_002814215.2 Seriola lalandi dorsalis
TTTTACAGTAAACTTAAAATCAGTCTGTGATGTTCACTGATGTAGCTTACTAGAATGCGGGAAAATGCCTTTAAGAGGGGAGAACAATTTAATATGAAGTGATATAATATTGTGAAGACACATAAGAGTACATGTGAAATCTCAAATTCAAATAGTGTTGACACTTGATAAGAATTTGGTAATGTAATCTAAATCTGGAGTTAGTATAGGGATTTATACTATAAGAAGAAAAACTATATTGAAACTATTTGTCTAAAATAGTTTTCCTTAATGCTGTTATTAGTGTGTTAGCTTACTAGATTCCTAGAACCACAAGCAGTTTTAAAACGATTAGGCTTCAATTGAATCAAAACCTTAAGTTTAACAACTACAAGTGTGTTAGATTAATCACTTCAAATGTAGAATTAAGAATCTGGGTTAATTCAATAGTGTGAGTAACTAGCAGCAAGATTTTGACGTAGAAACTTATGAATTAATAAAGTTAGCAGGATTAGATTTCAATCTGTTGCATGCACACATTCATTGTTTGAATAATTAAATCCTCAAACTCAGTTAACCAAATCGGCCACCAGGTGACGCCAGATTTTTATCAGCTTGTTTTACAAGGAGAGGGGGTGAGGTGACGTCAGTATTGACGACTTTAGTACCGCCCACTGATAGACCTGCGTTAGTCAGGTGGGAAAAGATTCATTTCACTCAGAGAGCAGACAGAGAAACTTCTTTGCTAAGTTTCAAATAACAAGCAGCGAGGCGCGGCGGCCTCCAGCGCTTAGCGAGTGGGTATTATGTTGAATAAATTTGTAACATCACTGCAAGTCCGGTCTGGGACGTTCAGTAAAGCACAAGCACTTTCATGCACAATTTCAACCGCAAAAGTGTTCACCAGGTTCGGTTACGTTCAGTAACCACAACGTTTTAACAAAAGTCCTCTCTGGAACTTCAAGCAAGCAAGCACTTTATTCCTTAACACATTTTATACAAAAGGGTGTTCACATAGCCAGAATTACTTCAAGTAACCGCTGTTTGCAACACAAATCATCTGGGACTTAAAGCAATCAAACACAATTATATTGCGTTACTACTCAGACCACAGGGTATTCACACAGTAACAAAGTTACGTTCAAAAACAGCTATTTTTCAACACAGATATTTTCAACACGGGTCCGCTTAAGGACTCCGAACAAGTAGTTCAAATACTTTATTCTCTCCCAGTCCACAACACGGGTATTTTCACCCTTTTCGGGACACAAACGCTGTGAGTCTGATCACACGGG
>NW_019440820.1:0-391 GCF_002814215.2 Seriola lalandi dorsalis
CATGCCTTACTATACTTTGACGTATTTTGAATTTTTTGCCATACTATACTATGTTGTTTTTTTGCATTTTATGAGTTACTGTACTATTACATATTTTGAATTTTTTTCCATACTTTGCTGTTGTTTTTTCGCATTTCATGCCTTACCATACTATTACTCATTTTGAAATTTTTCGCCATACTATACTATGTCATTTTTTTGCATTTCATGCCTTACTATACTTTGACGTATTTTGAATTTTTTGCCATACTATACTATGTTGTTTTTTTGCATTTTATGCATTACTATAGTATTACTCATTTTGACATTTTCCGCCATACTATACTATGTCCTTCTTTTGTATTTTATGAGCTACTGTACTATTACCTATTTTGAATTTTTCACCATACTA
>NW_019440821.1:0-684 GCF_002814215.2 Seriola lalandi dorsalis
ACATTTTTATGCCATACTATACTATGACGTTTTTTCACATTTTTATGCCATACTATACTATGACGTTTTTTCAAATATTTATGCCTTACTATACTATGACGTTTTTTCATATTTTTATGCCTTATTATACTATGACGTTTTTTCACATTTTTTTACCTTGCTATACTATGACGTTTTTTCACATTTTTTTGCCTTGCTATACTATGACGTTTTTTCCCATTTTTATGCCATACTATACTATGACGTTTTATGCCTTATTATACTATGACATTTTTTCATATTTTTATGCCTTGCTATACTATGACGTTTTTTCACATTTTTTTGCCTTGCTATACTATGACGTTTTTTCATATTTTTATGCCTTATCATACTATGACGTTTTATGCCTTATTATACTATGACATTTTTTCAAATTTTTATGCCTTACTATACTATGACGTTTGTGGACATTTTTATGCCATACTATACTATGACGTTTTATGCCTTATTATACTATGACGTTTTTTCACATTTTTTTGCCTTGCTATACCATGACTTTTTTTCACATTTTTATGCCTTACTATACTATGACGTTTTTTCACATTTTTATGCCTTACTATACTATGACGTTTTATCAAATTTTTATGCCTTACTATACTATGACGTTTTTTCACATTTTTATGCCTTACTATACTATGACGTTTT
>NW_019440822.1:0-511 GCF_002814215.2 Seriola lalandi dorsalis
GCACAAAATTTAAACAGGGGTGCCGAGTCCGGCAGCAATACCTGTCTCACTCTCATTGACACCTAATGTAATCGTCTTTTTTTTTCAAAAGAATCTCTCTCTGTCTTCGCACTGAGCTTACGCACTCATTTTAAGGAATATCTGAATAAAATAGAGACTGTAGAAACTTCTGGCTTCAGTGTCTGTCACAGTGTTTTCGGTTTTTGCAAAGAAGTAACGGTTTTCTCATAATTTGCAGTTGTTTGAAGCCATGTAGAAGCCAAATTGTGGGCAGATTTTCACATTGCCATGGCAACGGCAGCTCCTGACCTGTGTGCATGCGTGCGTGCGCCTAGCAACCAGATAACCAACTCTCCAAGCTCTGCTAGCTTAACATTAGTCGCATGTTAGGTCTTAAATTACATTTAGTTAGGTCTTAAATATGTAAGTCCATTTACTGCTTCCTTCGTAGCTTTTTTTTTGTTTTGTTAAAAGAGTGAATGAAGTTGTGACGGTCTCCGCTGAGACAGAG
>NW_019440823.1:0-312 GCF_002814215.2 Seriola lalandi dorsalis
CACCTGGAGACACACTGAGGTGTGAGATCAGTGACTCCTGCTTTAATTAGTTTTTACTATTAATTACAACCAAATGAAATATTTACATTTTAGTGCTCACAACATTTAAAACATCTCCAGAAGAAGAAAAACACAACTGACCTCAAACTTGTGAAATGTGAAACAAAGAATAAAGACAATAATTTAATACTGAGGAAGTTTGAAGAACTAATTGATAATGTTAATGATCATGTCTGGACTCACTCAGCCTTTCTGCAGTTCCTCACAGCTGGGATCAGTCTCCGTCGTCCCTCCTCTGATGTGTTGTAGTTC
>NW_019440824.1:0-465 GCF_002814215.2 Seriola lalandi dorsalis
GTTTTTTTGACGTTTTATGCCATACTATACTATGACGTTTTTTGACGTTTTATGCCATACTATACTATGACATTTTTTGACGTTTTATGCCATACTATACTATGACATTTTTTGGCAATTTTATGCCTTACTATACTATGTGAGTTGATGCCTTACCATACTATGACGTTTTGATGACCTTTTATGCCCTAATATAATATTATGTTTTTTTGATGTTTTATGCCATCCTATACTATTACGTTTTTGACATTTTTAAGACTTACTTTACTGTGTCCTTTTATTCCTTACCCTACTATGACGTTTTTATGACCTTTTATGCCCTAATACAATTTTTTTTTTTTGACGTTTTATGCCATACTATACTATGACGTTTTTTGGCAATTTTATGGCTTACTTTATTATGTCGATTTATTCCTTACCATACTATGACGTTTTTATGACTGTTTATGCCTTAATTTACTATGA
>NW_019440825.1:0-472 GCF_002814215.2 Seriola lalandi dorsalis
CATGGTGCAGTAAGGCATAAAACGAAATACTATAGTGAGTCCTAAAAATCTCAAAAACGTCATAGTATAGTGAGGCAGGAATAGGTGCAAAACGACATAGCATAAAAATGGCAAAAAAGTTATATTTTAGTAAGCCATGAAAATTTCAAGAAACGTAATAGTACAGTAAGGCATAAAAAGCCATTGTATAGGAAGGCATAAAAATGTCAAAAAACGTCATATCATAATAATGCGAAAATAGGTCAAAAAACGTCATAGTATAGTAAGGCATAAAAATGGCAAAAATGTTATATTTTAGTAAGCCATAAAAATTTCAAAAAATGTCATGGTGCAGTAAGGCATGAAACAAAATACTATAGTGAGGCATAAAAATCACAAAAAACGTCATAGTATAGTCTGTCATAAAAATCACAAAAACGTCATAGTATAGTAAGGCATAAAAAAGTCAAAAAAAGTTATATTTTAGTAAGCC
>NW_019440826.1:0-397 GCF_002814215.2 Seriola lalandi dorsalis
CTGTGTATTAAGCTCATGTTTACTCAAACATCCTGTAATTCCCTCCTCAGTCGTCAGTATTTCCTTCTGATTATCCAGGTGCATGGAAATCAGCAGCTGCTGGATCAATCACTGCTGTTCTCCTGGCTCTCATCCTCCTCGCTGTCTTCCTGTGGATCAGGTGAGTAATTCTGTGTCACCATGATTATGTTCACTAATGCTTCTTAATGTATTAGTTAATTCACTCGATTGCTTTTCCTCCTGTCTAGAAGAGAGAACTCCTTCACACAGCAGTGTAAGTGTGGAGAGAGACCTGACAACAGAGAACAGGTGAGAAAGAAGAGTTCAAGTTTTCCAGTGCAAAAGATCAATATTAATCAATCTGTGAATATTATCGACCTCTGCTGGTGGCCAGTAG
>NW_019440828.1:0-423 GCF_002814215.2 Seriola lalandi dorsalis
TTGTTATATTGTCTCTCTCATTGGTTTTGCTGTGGTTTAAGTTGTCTGGAACAAAATCACCTAAGGCTCTGTCTTACCCCCGCGCAAAGTGAAACACCAGTGTCTTTGTCTTTGCTACAGAGCGACGCGTCATTTTCCCATCCAACGTTTTTAAATAGCAAATACACTTTGTTTTTCTTACTGCACTTAAAAAGAAATAAGCTTGACTTGACTAAACTCCAGTGCTGTGTCCTCAGAAACTGTGGTGTAAATTGGACCTGTGATTTAGTCTGAACCTCTTTCTGTGTTCTGTAAAAGTCAGTGAAATGTCATCAGTTGTTTAACCTGCTGCCAACCTGAGGCCTGTGTTCCCTATGAAGCAGGATCTGAGGTTATCAGAATCAGAAATTCTTTATTAATAGTTATGTTGCAGTGCTCCATTCC
>NW_019440829.1:0-363 GCF_002814215.2 Seriola lalandi dorsalis
TTTTTTTTGCCACAATAAACTATGCCCTTTTTTTTCACTTTTAAGGCCTTTCTATACTATGACATGTCTATAGCTTACTATATTTTGATGTTTTTAACATTTTTATGCCTCATTATACTATGTCGTTTTTTCACTTTTTTTGCCATACTATACTATGTCATTTTTCCCCATTTTTCCCATGATATCCTCTGTTGTTTTTTTCACTTTTAAGACCTTTCTATACTATAATATGTTTTCACCTTACTATATTTTGATGTTTTTAATGTTTTTATGCCTTATTATGCTATGTCGTTTTTTCACTTTTTTTGCCATACTATACTATGTCGTTTTTTCACATTTTTCCCACAATATAATTTTTTTTTT
>NW_019440830.1:0-431 GCF_002814215.2 Seriola lalandi dorsalis
AACAGCATGGAAGTTATTAGTAAGAAACATGTCAAATATTCAAAGGTAACAGCTCTGAGATATAACTGGATATTTGTTGGTGTGTCTGTATTTAACACGACCAAGGACCCACAGCAGCACATCACCTGTGAGATCATGATGATGCTGAAGAAGCAGGAGTGACAGTAAATCACCAGGTGATGGGGAACAGAATGAAATGTCTCTGGTTTCAAAGCACCGTCCTCCAGCATTTAAGAAATGAAGGTCTTTAGTTTGGTTTTAAAAGAACACATTGATGGGGCGAGTCTAAGATCAGCAGGTAAACTGTTTCAGGTGCACAGATGCTAAAAGCATCTCACTACACTTTGAAAATGCTCCAGGCACATGGAGATTTCCAGCGTGTGATCTGCTGGGATTGTGAACTAACAGCATGTGTGAGATGTTCTGTGAAG
>NW_019440831.1:0-434 GCF_002814215.2 Seriola lalandi dorsalis
TTTTTTTGCCATACTATACTATGTCGTTTTTTCACATTTTTTGCCATACTATACTATGTCGTTTTTCTCACTTCTAAGGCCTCACTATACTATGAAATCTTCATATATTACTATTCTATTATGTTTTTTGATGTTTTTATGCCTTATTTTACTATGTCGTTTTTTCACTTTTAAGGCCTCATTATACTATGACTTTCTTTCACTTTTAAGGCCTTCCTATACTATGACGTCTTCATATATTACTATTCTATGGCGTTTTTTGATGTTTTTATGCCTTATTTTACTATGTTGTTTTTTTTTACTTTTTTTGCCATACTATACTATGTCATTTTTCTCACTTTTAAGGTCTCTCTATACTATGACATCTTCATATATTACTATTCTATGATGTTTTTTGATGTTTTTATGCCCTTTTGTACTATGTTGTTTTTTTT
>NW_019440832.1:0-400 GCF_002814215.2 Seriola lalandi dorsalis
GAGCAGCTCGTCTGTCGTCTCACTGTGAACACAGTTCATGCAATAAAAAGCTGAACAGGTCGTGTGTGTGTGTTTCTGCACATTAGTGTGTGTGTGTGTGTGTTTCTGCACATTAATGTGTGTGTGTGTGTGTTTCTGCACATTAGTGTGTGTGTGTGTGTGTGTTTCTGCACATTAGTGTGTGTGTGTGTATGTGTGTGTGTTTCTGCACATTAGTGTGTGTGTGTGTGTGTTTCTGCACATTAGTGTGTGTGTGTGTGTGTGTTTCTGCACATTAGTGTGTATGTGTGTGTTTCTGCACATTAGTGTGTGTGTGTGTGTGTGTGTTTCTGCACATTAGTGTGTGTGTGTGTTTCTGCACATTAGTGTGTGTGTGTGTGTGTGTGTGTTTCTGCACATT
>NW_019440833.1:0-451 GCF_002814215.2 Seriola lalandi dorsalis
TACTTTATTATGACATTTTGATGGCTTACTATACTATGACATTTTTATGACTTTTTATGCCTTACTATACTATTATATTTTTATGGCTTACAATACTATGACGTTTTTATGACTTTTTATGCCTTACTATACTATGACATTTTTATGACTTTTTTATGCCATACATTACTATGACGTTTTTATGACTTTTTATGCCATACTATACTATGACAGATTGATCGCTTACTATACTATGACATTTTTATGACTTTTTATGCCATACTATACTATGACGTTTTTATGATTGTTTATGCCTTACTTTACTATGATGTTTTTATGCCTTACTATAGTATAACATTTTTATGACTTTTTATGCCTTACTATACTATGACGTTTTTGTGACTTTTTATGCCTTACTTTATTATGACATTTTGATGGCTTACTATACTATGACATTTTTATGACTTTTTAT
>NW_019440834.1:0-345 GCF_002814215.2 Seriola lalandi dorsalis
CACAGTAACGTGCTGCTGGGACGTACCAGCAGAAATATAAGAATTAATATTAAAGACACATTATGTGTCTGTATGTCAGGTGTAGACCACACGATGAAAATGTTGTGTAAATGAAATGATGTTTTCAGCAGGTTTTTTTTTCTCCAAACTTTATTGAACAATTCAATATTATAGAAATCTTCAGTTTTCATTTTGCATTCTTAAAAATTACACAAAACATGTTCACACTCTGTTCAAAAACAGCAAGGCCATACCGACATCAAATAAAATACATATATTTCAAAATAAATATCAGAAAAATAAAAATAAAATATGACATGTTATAAGAAAATAAGCAAAATAATA
>NW_019440835.1:0-534 GCF_002814215.2 Seriola lalandi dorsalis
GCTCATTCTTCATGATTCCTCCACAGAGTGGACCAGGAGAGCTCAGAGGTTCCCAGTGCTCAGTCTGCCCAGCAGCATCAAACACAGCTGGACTCCATATTTATGGTCTGTACATGTACAACAACTACTGTTCCATCTGTTGTGTTCACAATAATCTCCATGCTGCACTTTCAGACCAGTGGACTGTCAGTCTGTCCAACATGGATCTGATGTTTGATGCTTTCATTCATATAGTTTTCTGTTCCAGCTGCTGGAGGAGAACATGGTCACTTTTGTCAAGAACGAGCTGAAGAAGCTGCAGAAGCTTCTGAGTCCATATTACCCAGAATGCTCAGGGAGTCAGAGGGAGGATGAGGAGGTGTTGGGCGGTGAGGATGAAGAGCAGAGGAGCAGCAGAGAGGCATTTGTGAAGATCACAGTGAACTTCCTGAGGAGAATGAAGCAGGAGGAGCTGGCTGACTGTCTGCAGAGCAGTAAGAGGATTTCTCTAAAGATTCAACATGATGGAGAAATGAGACATTTACTAACATCAAC
>NW_019440836.1:0-3025 GCF_002814215.2 Seriola lalandi dorsalis
CATAGTATAGTAAGGCATCAAATTTCATATAAACGTCATAGTATTGTAAGGCATCAAAACACATAAAAATGTCCTAGAATACTAAAGCATAAAAGCATTAAAAAACATCATGTAAAGTAAGGCATAAAATACCATAGTATAGTAAGGCATCAAATGTCATAAAAACGTCACAGTATGGTAAGCTATAAGAAAGTCCTCGTATACTAAGGTATAAAAACGTCATAGTATAGTAAGGCATCAAATGTCATAAAACAAATAAAAAAGTCTTACTATAGCAAGTAGCAAGGCATAAAAACGTCTAAGAACATCATAGTATATTAAGCCATAAACACATCAAGTAAAGTAAGGCATAAAATGTCCTAGTATTGTAAGGCATACAAACATTAAAAAATGTCCTAGTATAGTAAGGCATAAAATAAAAAAATAAAAATGTCTTACTATAGCAAGGCATGAAAACGTCGAAGAACGTCATAGTATATTAAGCCATAAACACATCATGTAAAGTAAGGCATAAAATGTCATAGCATAGTAAGGCATGAAAACATCATAGTATAGTAAGACATCAAATGTCATAAAAATGTCATAGTATAATTAGGCATAAAAACATAAAAAAAACATCACAGCATACTAAGCCATGAGTATGTCATAGTATAGCAAGGCATAAAAATGACAAAATACGTCATAGTATAGTAAGGCATAAAATGTCAGAAAAAAGTCATACTATAGCAAGGCATAAAAATGTCTAAAAACGTCATAGTATACTAAGCCATAAAAACATGATGTAAAGTAAGGCATAAAATGTCATAGTATAGTAAGGCATAAAAACATTAAAAAGCGTCCTAGTATAGAAAGGCAAAATATTACATTAAAAAGTCATAGTATAGTAAGGCAAAAAAAATTACATAAAAGTGTCATAGTATAATAACGCATAAAAACATCAAAAAACATCACAGTGTACTAAACCATAAGTATCTCATAGTATAGTAAGGCATAAAAACATCAAAAAACATCGCAGTATACTAAGCAATAAGCATGCCATAATAAAGTGAGGCATAAAATGTCATAAAAACGTCATACTATAACAAGTCATAAAAACGTCTGAAAACGTCATAGTATACTAAGCCATAAAAACATCATGTAAAGTAAGGCAAAAAATGTCCTAGTATTGTAAGGCATACAAACATTAAAAAATGTCCTAGTATAGTAAGGCATAAAATAAAAAAATAAAAAAAGTCTTACTATAGCAAGGCATGAAAACGTCGAAGAATGTCATAATATATTTAGCCATAAACACATCATGTAAAGTAAGGCATAAAATGTCATAGTATAATAGGCATAAAAACATCAAAAAGCATCACAGCATACTAAGCCATAAGCATGTCATAGTATAGTAAGGCACAAAAATGACAAAATACGTCATAGTATATTAATGCTTAAAATGTCATAAAAACGTCATACTATAACAAGGCATAAAAATGTCTAAAAACGTCATAGTATACAAAGCTATAAAAACATCATGTAAAGTAAGGAATAAAATGTCATAGTATAGTAAGGCAAAATATTACATAAAAATGTCATAGTATAATAACGCATAAAAACATTAAAAAAGATCACAGTGTACTAAGCCATAAGCATGTCATGGTATAGTAAGGCATAAAATGTCATAAAAACGTCATACTATAACAAGGCATAAAAACGTGTGAAAATGTCATAGTATACTAAGCCATAAAAACATCATGTGAAGTAAGGCATAAAATGTCATAGTATAGTAAGGCATAAAAACATCATAGTATAGTAAGACATCAAATGTCATAAAATGTCACAGTATAATTAGGCATAAAAACATCAAAAAACATGGCAGCATACTAAGCCATGAGTATGTCATAGTATAGTAAGGCATAAAAATGACAAAATATGTCATAGTATAGTAAGGCATAAAATGTCATAAAAAAGTCATACTATAGCAAGGCATAAAAATGTCTAAAAACGTCATAGTATAGTAAACCATAAAAACATCATGTAAAGTAAGGCATAAAATGTCATAGTATAGTAAGGCATAAAAACATTATAAAACGTCGTAGTATAGTAAGGCAAAATATTACGTTAAAAAGTCATAGTATAGTAAGGTAAAAAATTACATAAAAATGTCATAGTATAATAACGCATAAAAACATCAAAAAACATCACAGCACACTAAGCCATAAGCATGTCATAGTATAGTAAGGCATAAAAATGACAAAATACGTCATAGTATAGTAAGGCATAAAATGTCATAAAAAAGTCATACTATAGCAAGGCATAAAAACGTCTAAAAACGTCATAGTATACTAAGCCATAAAAACATCATGTAAAGTAAGGCATAAAATGTCATAGTATAGTAAGGCATAAAAACATCTAAAAACGTCATAGTATAATTAGGCATAAAAACATCAAAAAACATCACAGCATACTAAGCCATAAGCATTTAATAGTATAGTAAGGCATAAAAATGAAAAAATACGTCATAGTATAGTAAGTCATAAAATGTCATAAAATATCATAGTATAGTAAGGCATAAAAACGTCTAAAAACGTCATAGTATACTAAGCCATAGAAACATCAGGTAAAGTAAGGCATCAAATGTCATAAAAACGTCACAGCATGCTAAGCCATAAGAAAGTCCTCGTATACTAAGGTATAAAAACGTCATAGTATAGTAAGACATCAAATGTCATAAAAATGTCACAGTATAATAAGGCATAAAAACATAAAAAAACATCACAGCACACTAAGCCATAAGCATGTCATTGTATAGTAAGGCATAAAAATGACAAAATATGTCATAGTATAGTAAGGCATAAAATGTTATAAAGAAGTCATACAATAGCAGGGCATAAAAACGTCTAGAAACGTCATAGTATAGTAAGGCATAAAAACATCATGTAAAGTAAGGCATAAAATGTCATAGTATAGTAAGGCATAAAAACATCTAAAAACGTCATAGTATAATTAGGCATAAAAACATCAAAAAACATCACAGCATACT
>NW_019440837.1:0-477 GCF_002814215.2 Seriola lalandi dorsalis
ACACAGTATAGTAAGTCATAAAAATGTGAAAAACGACATATTATAGAATGGCAGAAAAATGGGAAAAACGCCATAGTATAGTATGGCATAAAACATCAAAAAAACATCATAGTATATGAAGGCATAAAAGGTCATAAAAAGGTCATATTATGGTAAGGAATCAAAGGACACAGTATATTAAGTCATAAAAATGTGAAAAACGACATATTATGGAATGGCATAAAAATGGCAAAAAACGCCATTGTATATTAAGGCATAAAAGGTCATAAAAAGGTCATAGTATGGTAAGCAATAAAAAAAAACAGTATATTAAGCCATAAAAATGTGGAAAACGTCATAGTATAGTTTGGCATAAAAACATCCAAAAACGTCATAGTATAGTATGGCATAAAAAGTCAAAAAACCAACATTGTATATTAAGGCATAAAAGGTCATAAAAAGGTCATAGTATGGTAAGGAATGAAATGAAATAGTATA
>NW_019440838.1:0-502 GCF_002814215.2 Seriola lalandi dorsalis
TATGTCATTGGATGCCTTACCATACTAAGACGTTTTTATAACCCTTTATGACTAAATATACTATGACGTTTTTTGACATTTTTATGCCATACTATACTATGTCATTTGATGCCTTACCATACTATGACTTTTTTATAACCTTTTATGGCTTAATATACTGTGATCTTTTTTTTGACGTTTTATGCCATACTTTACTATGACGTTTTTGACATTTTTATGCCATATTATACTATGACGTTTTTTAGCATTTTTATGCCTTAAAATACTATGTCATTTGATGCCTTACCATACTAAAACGTTTTTATAACCCTTTGTGACTAAATATACTAATATTTTTTTTTGACATTTTTAGCCATACTATACTATGACGTTTTTTGACATTTTTATGCCATACTATACTATGTCATTTGATGCCTTACCATACTATGACTTTTTTATAACCTATTATGGCTTAATATACTACAACGTTTTTTAGCATTTTTATGCCATACTATACTACAAC
>NW_019440839.1:0-454 GCF_002814215.2 Seriola lalandi dorsalis
TCATATTATAGTAATGCTTAAAAATATCAAAAAACGTCACAGTATAGTATGGCTAAAAAATGTGAAAAAACATCATAGTATAGTATGGCAAAAAATGTGAAAAAACTTTATAGTCTAGCATGGCAAAAAAATTTGAAAAAAACATCATAGTATAGTAAGGCCTATAAACGTCATAGTATAGTATGGCAAAAAATGGCAAAAAACTTTATAGTCTAATATGGCAAAAAAATGTGAAAAAACATCATAGTATAGAAAGGCGTATGAACGTCATAGTATAGTAGGGCTTAAAAATGTCAAAAAACTTCATAGTATAGTAAGGCTTGAAGACGTCATAGTATAGTATGGCAAAAAAATGTGAAAAAACATCATAGTATAGTAAGGCATATAAATGTCATATTATAGTAATGCTTAAAAATATCAAAAAACGTCACAGTATAGTATGGCTAAAAAATGT
>NW_019440840.1:0-453 GCF_002814215.2 Seriola lalandi dorsalis
TAGCTTGAAGATGACGGTGTAGTCGTATCGCAGGTAAATATTTCAGTGGTAACTAAGCAACAATGTCTTCAGTTCAGTATCTGAGAGAGTTTGTCAACGAGCGACTAACTGCTGCTGCTGAAGAAATATTCGGAGTCTTTGAACAAACTATCGTCGAGTACGAGGAAGAGATCGATCGTCAGCGCAGACTGCTGGATATCGTTTTGAAACCCGAGATAAAGCTACACAGGACAGGTCTGTGAAACCAGGATGGTCTGAATGAAAACTAACACAGGGACATGACTCATACTGGATCCTGATCAGAGCTCTACTCTTACATTTAGTTTGAGTTTTCACTGTTGCACATGAAGGAAAAACTTTGGGGCAGATTTTTTATAAATAAAGAAATAACATGACCGAGTCTCTATTTTTAATGAATAAACATTCAACATCAAACGTACAGGTTGTATAAGA
>NW_019440841.1:0-449 GCF_002814215.2 Seriola lalandi dorsalis
GAACGACACCAGGAACGCAAAACAAAACGTCACAAACCTGCAGCCGAACTCTTGTAACTGTGGCTAGATAATTCAAGTTTGTTACTTCGTTACTAATTCTGTATTAGGTGAGAGTTCAGGAATGGTTAATCCTTTTTATATGAACAGTCCTTGCATATAGACAAAGGTTAACACCTGTTGTAGGATATTTACATTATTTTCATTAAATATGTTTCAAGGTGTTCATTTGCTCCTGACACGTCACTGTGTGATGTCATAATAAACACTGTAATCTTGTTTGATCACCATGCAAGACAAAACGAGCAGTGTTTCATACGTCCAAAATTTCATATGTTTAAAATTACAGTGCTGAACTTGTGTCTTCTTCATCCCTCCATCTCCTCAGCTGGAGGTGTTGTGTTCAGTGAACATTCTCCAGTTCATCTTCATCGCTCTGAAGCTGGACAGGA
>NW_019440842.1:0-415 GCF_002814215.2 Seriola lalandi dorsalis
TACCATTGTTTTAGGGATAAACAATAATCATTTAATTGCCCTTTAGAAATCAACAGTTTGACAGATAATGACAGTGATATGAGATGTATATTAGTTATTACTCTTAATACAAAATTATAATATAATGGTATATTATAATGTTTACAGGTGGATGGTGATTAAAGTTAACTATACACAGAAAAAGTGTGTGTGTCTGTGTGAGTGAGGGGGTGAGTGAGTGAGGGAGGGAGTGAGTGAGGGAGTGCTCTTACTCGTACATGAACTTTGTCTCCTCTGTAGCACAAGCAATGTTTTAGGTCTCTAACTCCTGTTACAGTCCATGTAATATCTGCCCCCGGCATTTAAAAAAGTAAACACGGGAAGCAGAATACTGCATTTGCAAAACAACATCGAGTTAGCCAAGCCTTCATGTCAT
>NW_019440843.1:0-467 GCF_002814215.2 Seriola lalandi dorsalis
CCTTATTATACTATGATGTTTTTTTGACTTTTTATGCCTTACTATACTATGACGTTTTTATGTCTTACTATACTAGGACGTTTTAATGAATTTTTATGCCTTACTATACTATGTCGTTTTTATGAGTTTTTACGCCTTACTATACTGTGAAATTTTTATGCCTTACTATACTATGTCGTTTTTATGACTTTTTATGCCTTACTATACTGTGAAATTTTTATGCCTTACTATACTATGACATTTTAATGAGTTTTTATGTCTTACAATACTATGTTGTTTTTATGACTTTTTATGCCTTACTATACAATGACTTTTTAATGAGTTTTTATGCCTTACTATACTGTGACATTTTTATGCCTTACTATACTATGACATTTTTATGTCTTACTATACTATGATGTTTTTATGACTTTTTATGCCTTACTATACTATGACATTTTTATATCTTACTATACTATGTCGTTTTT
>NW_019440844.1:0-479 GCF_002814215.2 Seriola lalandi dorsalis
TGTAAGGGATGAAAATGGCAAAAAAACGTCATAGTATAGTAAGGAATAAAAATGGCAAAAAATATCATAGTATAATATGGCATGAAAATGGCAAAAAACGCCTTAGTATACTATGGCATAAAAATGGCAAAAAACGTCATAGCATAGTAAGGCAAAAACTGGCAAAAAACGTTGTAGTATAGTAAAGCATAAATATGGCAGAAAACGTCATAGTATAGTATGGCAAAAAATGTCATAGTACTGCAAGGCACAAAAATGGCAAAAAACGTCATAGTATAGATAGGCATAAAAATGGCAAAAATGTCATAGTATAGTAAGGCATGAAAATGGCAAAGAACGTCACAGTATAGTATGGCAAAAAATGTCATAGTATAGTAAGGGATAAAAATGACAAAAAACATCATAATAGAGTATGGCAAAAAAGACATAGTATTGTAAGGCACAAAAAATGCAAAAAATGTCATAGTATAGTAAGGGAT
>NW_019440845.1:0-402 GCF_002814215.2 Seriola lalandi dorsalis
GTGTGTGTGTGTGTGTGTGTGTGTGTGTGTGTGTGTGTGTGTGTGTGTGTGTGTGTGTGAGTGTGTGTGTGTGCGTGTGTGACACGCTTATGCAAACTCATATATTAATATGAACAAGTCTATTTTTGATTTTCAACAGAGAACCCCCCTAGAGTAAGGGGGTAAGAGAAAAAAACAATAAAAAACAATATAAAAATACCACTCTCCCAAACTACCCTATATTTCTACCTACCATTCTCTCCCATGGTTTCAACCAAAAAATCCTGATTTTAGGCATCATGGGAAAATAGAAAGACAGAAAAACCTTAGTACCACCCCTTTAGAAGAAAAACCAGGAAATAACAAAATGGGTGGTAACTAAACCCCGCAAAGCATCATGGTACCACACCTTTTGTCAAAACC
>NW_019440846.1:0-453 GCF_002814215.2 Seriola lalandi dorsalis
TGCAATAAGTGACATGTTTGATATGTAGCCAAGCTTACTTCTTACCCACCTTAGCTCCACTGTCTGTGAGTGAATTTTTGAATTTAATAAGCTTTATATTCTGGTCAACGTTTCCATTTTTCCTCTATATTTTGGACAGGTGCCCCTGCGGAAACTGTGCAACCGTGCCCGCAGAAGCTGAGAACATCCGATACCACAGGTAGCATTCTCACTAGACGCACTAATCACTCATTTCTTTTCATTACATTACATTTATAATAAACCGTAGCATTTACCATTTGGAATTCACCGTAGGTTACCAGACGGCTTTGGGAGATCGAGGAAGAATTACCACGTATGGTCGGCCGCGCTGACTGCGGTACTTTACGGTTGAGAGGAACACACCGGTACGTTTTGCTTCTTTGTAAAAACATATAGTTTCAATCTAAATAAAATGGACTAACGTACCCTCAA
>NW_019440847.1:0-555 GCF_002814215.2 Seriola lalandi dorsalis
TCCGTATCACTTTATCCCTTATATAAAGTATGTTATTATATCATATTAAAATGGATGATTTGTATTTACCAGCTGACAGAACTCCATAACCAGAAGGAAAGGGATGCTCTCACTGCACTGCCCCAAACACTGAAGGATGTTGGGATGTTTAAGGCTCCTGAAGGAAGAGAGAAATCAGATAGATGAACAGATAAATTAAAGCACAGCTAACACATGGATACTAGATAGATAGATAGATAGATAGATAGATAGATAGATAGATAGATAGATAGATAGATAGATAGATAGATAGATAGATAGATAGATAGACAGACTGTTGTTTGCATGGATGCGAAAGTGTTTCCTTGTGGGTGTATATTCGTGTTCGTGTGTGTAAGGGAGCGAGGAGGACATCCAAAATGCTGCTCAGATTCTGAGTCAAACGCATTAAATATGTTGGTTCAGTCCTCATCAAGAGCAAGTTTTATTACCATCTACCTGCGGGAAGATTACCAACGTAAATAAACAAATAACACACAACAAAACACTATTTCATTTTTGTATGTGGTTAGTTGT
>NW_019440848.1:0-491 GCF_002814215.2 Seriola lalandi dorsalis
TTCAGGGTGGAGCCTGGTGGAGTCCGATGGTTGAGACCAGGTCTGAGGAAGTGTAAGTGTGTTTTTAATGTGATTGATGAAAACAAAGCAGCACATTCAACCATCTTCATACTGTCACATCACTGATGTCAGGAGTCATCATCAAACTGTCAATAACTGATCACATGATCAATAACTGCAGCTGTGTCTTGTTCTCTCCATCAGATTCCTGTGAACTCACAATCGACACAAACACAGTGAACAGAGAGATCAAACTGTCTGACAACAACAGGAAGGTGACATATGTGGAGGAGGATCAGTCATATCCTGATCATCCAGACAGATTTGACCAGCGTCCTCAGCTGCTGTGTTCAACTGGTCTGACTGGTCGCTGTTACTGGGAGGTCGAGTGGAGAGGAAGGGTTGATATATCAGTGAGTTACAGAGGAATCAAAAGGAAAGGAAACAGTGATGACTGTTGGTTTGGATTGAACGATCAGTCCTGGAGTCTG
>NW_019440849.1:0-441 GCF_002814215.2 Seriola lalandi dorsalis
CCAACAAATGAATAGTATAGTAAGGCATTAGATTCACAGATGAAAATGTAATTAGACTGTGGGAGGAACCATAGGATCCATACTAAATGTGTAAACACCACACACAGAAGTCCAAAGCTGGATTTGAACCAACAACCTTCACAATGAGAGGCAACAAATTCTAACCATTGTACTATCATACCTTGACAGTTCAAAAGAATAATTTAATAAGTCGTTTTAACATCCCAGCATAGTAAAGCATAAAAGCATTGTATTGTAAGAAAGCATAAAAATGTTAAAAGGTCATGGTAATGTAGGGTATGAAAATATGAAAAAATGTCATAGTATATTAAGGCATATAAATGATAAAATAATATGTCATCCCAAAATAGGACATAAAAACGTGAAAAAATGTCATAGTATAGTAAGGCATAAAATGGCATAAAAAGGAAAAAAACGAAA
>NW_019440851.1:0-442 GCF_002814215.2 Seriola lalandi dorsalis
CTTTTGTGCATCCAAAAAAAGCAGATTTTGAATTTAGGAATAAACAGCAATATAACGTTTTTAACCTGGATGCATAAAATAATAAGAGAGTTAGGAAGCACATTTCCTCTAACTGCAAAACTACCTGATCTGTAAATGTTGCCTGTAGTCACAACCAAGTTAACCTAACGGCCCAAGTGGCGCTAACATTATGCTAACGTTATACGAAGCGGTTTGCTAGCAGGCGCCAAAAAAAAAAGAAATTCTAGCAAACGTTGTTTTCCAAGTCGTATGTACAAAATGAGACTTGATAAATTGCCTAACAATGTCGTGTGTGTTTTACAAAGACTTTCGTTTTAGGGTTTTATGGAAGTTTAGTTTAATTTCTTACCTTACGATCTGCACGAGCCGAGTAACTGCCAAGTCCACTGTGTGATTGTACAATTCCTTGCAGACTTCATAT
>NW_019440852.1:0-390 GCF_002814215.2 Seriola lalandi dorsalis
TTCTGGTCTGACTGGTTTCCTGGATGCTGTTTCAATCTGTCTGACCTCATGTTGATCATTGACCTCTCCAGTCCCTCCCTCTGTGATGTAGAGCTCTGTGTAGATCTGGTTCAGAAGGGTCGGGTTTCCTGCTTTAGCGATCCCCTCAAACACAAACTGGAACTTCTTCTTCAGGTTAGATTTGAGTTTACGTCGACAAACTGGAGCAATATGTCCTGAATGAACAAACAAGAAACAAAATCAATGAGAAAATACAACATTTAATTCCCCTAAAGAATGACTCTATGACCATGTTTCCCTCCATGTGTTGATGTTAGTAAATGTCTCATTTCTCCATCATGTTGAATCTTTAGAGAAATCCTCTTACTGCTCTGCAGACAGTCAGCCAGC
>NW_019440853.1:0-469 GCF_002814215.2 Seriola lalandi dorsalis
TTTACTAAGTTTTTTAATTAAAGTATCACAACAAACAAACAACAAAAGTACAGAAACTTTTCACACATTTACTAAATGCTGAATCTGGAAAAATTTCAGAAATGTGTGAAAAGTTATTCTTTTCTACACCTTTGGTTCATGTTGAATCATCTCCAACATTCAAAAAATGCATGAAAGAATTTATCTCACCAAAAGATTATACTTTCTGTTTTCAGCTGCCCTTTAGTTGAAGGTTGGAGAGTGTCAGCGCATTCGTTTATTTGCAATAAGAGTTCTCCACTCAAAGTTATCCATTTAAAAGAATATTTATTTGCTATTAAAGAATCAAAATCAGCATGTACATGGATCTCCTCTGATCTGAAAACCACAGTCTGCAAGCAGTTAGCTGTGGCCAACGTCCCAGAGAAGAGTGTCTATCTTAGCAGTTACACAGAGTTTTGTATGTATTTTTGTAACTATCTGATTGGTG
>NW_019440854.1:0-563 GCF_002814215.2 Seriola lalandi dorsalis
ATAAAATGTCATATTATAGTAAGGCATAAATTTGTCAAAAAACGTCATAGTATAGTTAGGCATAAATTTGTCAAAAAACGTCATAGTATACTAAAGTATAAAAAGGTCAAAAAACGTCATAGTATACTAAAGTATAAATTTGTCAAAAAACGTCATAGTATAGTTAGGCATAAATTTGTCAAAAAACGTCATAGTATACTAAAGTATAAAAAGGTCAAAAAATGTCATAGTATAGTAATCCATAAATTTGTCAAAAAACGTCATAGTACAATAAAACATAAAAATGTCAAAAAATGTCATAGTATAGTAAGGCATAAAATGTCAAAAAATGTAAAAGTATAGTAAGGCATAAATTGTCATAGAATAGTAAAGCATAAAAATTTGAAAAAATGTCACAGTATATTAAGGCATAAAATGTCATAGTATAGTAAGGCATAAAAATGCCAAAAAACATCATAGTATAGTAAGGCATAAAAATGTCAAAAAATTAAATTTTATAGTAATGCATAAAATGTCATATTATAGTAAGGCATAAAATGTCATAGTATAGTAAGGCATAAATT
>NW_019440855.1:0-437 GCF_002814215.2 Seriola lalandi dorsalis
TTGGACACAGCTAAAAGAATAAGAATGTTAGAGTAGTTACCATGAACACACTTCAGTAATAAGAGATGACTGGGTGATTCTTCATTGAAGTGTTCCTACCATGGGTTTAGTTACAGTTTTGTATTATTGGAGATTATTTACAGTCATGAAGGAGTTCATGATCACAAATTATGGACTTATACTACTTTAATCACTGCTTTATGCTAATCAACCTATAATGAGTTCATATACTGTATGAATATACAGTATATAGGGACATATATTTATCTAATCTTACACTTTATACTGCTTTCTATAAATTAATTAAAGAGAAAGACACTTTGAAACAAAAGATGAAAACAAGTGATTTGATGATCAGATTTTTATTATCTGGAAACACAGAAACAATATTGAAACACTGAGAGAAGCTGGTAAATATTGTTAGTGAAACATGTGAA
>NW_019440856.1:0-758 GCF_002814215.2 Seriola lalandi dorsalis
TATAGTAAGGCAAAAAATGTCACAAAAACATCATAGTATAGTAAGGCAAAAAAAGTCATAGTATAGTAAGGCAAAAAATGTCACAAAAACATCATAGTATAGTAAGGCAAAAAAAGTCATAGTATAGTAAGGCAAAAATAGTCATAGTATAGTAAGGCAAAAAAAGTCATAAAAACGTCATAGTGTAGTAAGGCATAAAATGTCATAAAAACGTCATAGTATAGTAAGGCAAAAAAAGTCATAGTATAGTAAGGCAAAAAAAGTCATAAAAAAATCATATTATAGTAAGGCAAAAAAAGTCATAGTATAGTAAGGCAAAAATAGTCATAGTATAGTAAGGCAAAAAAAGTCATAAAAACGTCATAGTGTAGTAAGGCATAAAATGTCATAAAAGCGTCATAGTATAGTAAGGCAAAAAAGAATCATAGTATAGTAAGGCACAAAATGTCACGAAAACATCATAGTATAGTAAGGCAAAAAAAGTCATAAAAACGTCATAGTATAGTAAGGCAAAAAATGTCATAAAAACGTCATAGTATAGTAAGGCAAAAAATGTCACAAAAACGTCATAGTATAGTAAGGCAAAAAAAGTCATAGTATAGTAAGGCAGAAAATGTCACAAAAACATCATAGTATAGTAAGGCAGAAAATGTCACAAAAACATCATAGTATAGTAAGGCAAAAAAAGTCATAAAAACGTCATAGTGTAGTAAGGCATAAAATGTCATAAAAACGTCATAGTATAGTAAGGCAAAAAA
>NW_019440857.1:0-505 GCF_002814215.2 Seriola lalandi dorsalis
TTCGTTAGTGCTCTATTGTGTTATAACGACAGTCGTTGGAGTCACTCGCCACTTGTGAACAGTTGTTATTCTTTGAGGCTAGATTGTTGAATCTCCTGGGAAGGGATGAAAGGGCAGCATTGTAAATTGGAGATAGGTGGTGTCTGAGACCTCCTCCCCTGTTGAGGGATGGTTTCTCTATTTTAACATAGATGGCCCCTTTTACTCCTCTTTCGAACCAACTGTCAAAGTGAGTTGAGATTATGATGAAGACGAGAGGTAGCTAACAAGCTAATTAGCTGCGACGAGCCAACGGAAACACTCTTGTACAGTGTCACACTCAAATATGTCCCCTGGCCAACTTAAACTAGGAACAACAATCCTATTGTTACATCTTTTCTTTTTTTGTTTTGAAGTTAAGTCCCTTTTTCTCTTCTTGAACATATCCCACATATGACCATCAGACTTAGTCTTAGAAATAATAAAGTGCATTTCCATCATCATCAGGGAATATTAATTAGGAATA
>NW_019440858.1:0-467 GCF_002814215.2 Seriola lalandi dorsalis
TATTATTAAATGTTTTTCATGTTTCTATGCCTTATTATACTATGTCTTTTTTTCACTTTTTTTGCCATACTATACTATGTCGTTTTTTCAAATTCTTTCGCCATACTGTACTATGTCATTTTTTTTCACTTTTCAGGCCTTACTATATTACGATGTCTTTACACTTAACTATATTATGACATCTTTTGATGTTTTTATGCCTTATAAATGTATGTCGTTTTTTTTCACATATGTCGTTTTTTCATTTTTTTTGCCATACTATACTGTCGTTTTTTTCACTTTTTAGGCCTTATTATACTTTGATGTCTGTATACTTTACTATAATATAAGATTTTTTGATGATTATATGCCTTATCATACTATGTCTTTTTTTCACTTTTTCGGCATACTATACTATGTCGTTTTTTCACTTTTTCGGCATACTATACTATGTCGTTTTTTGACTTTTTTTGGCATACTATATTATG
>NW_019440859.1:0-424 GCF_002814215.2 Seriola lalandi dorsalis
ACACACGTCCGCTGCTCTGCTCTTTAACAGCTCGTCCAGACACGACAGTTCACTGTAATAACGGGATCGTTTAGTGACCGTGACTTACCGACATTAACCCGCTGTCTCTGTTAACACTAAGGTCGGTGACGTCACCTTCGCTTTGCAGAACTCATTGTAAAACACGTTATAACATGTTTTCCCTCCGTCTATGGTTTTAATACAAGCGGTTACACCTCACAGTTAGCTTACACACAGGAACTTCAGCTAATGTTACAAGCTTTCTCCTCATATATGTGATATTTACCAAATGTGGACATGTATGCAATTAGCTACTAAGATTATTTTAACAGTAAGATATAAAGTTTATCTCGAATTATGAATGCTAACTGTGTTAGCAGCGACTTCGTAGCGCGTATCCAGGAGCCTGCTGAGGTCAGGTAGC
>NW_019440860.1:0-474 GCF_002814215.2 Seriola lalandi dorsalis
GCTACAGTCCTCGCTGCAGTCGGCCCCGGTTCGAATCCCGCATCGGACGGCCTTTCACTGCATGTCATTCCCCCTCTCTCTGCCTCCCCGTTTCCTGTCACTCTCCACTGTGCTGTCCATTAAAGGCATAAAAGCCCAAAAAAATATACTTAAAAAAAAAAAAATATTATCGTTTGACATTTTATTCAGCAGCTGTAGCAGAAATACAGACAGAAAACGTGGGGAGAGACAGAGGGCAGAGACAGTGGCCTTCAGGCCACTGGTGCAAAACCCGCTGTTACACTTGAAGAAGAAATAGAAGAAGAAGAGTGGTTTTTAAATATGTCGTAACAGAAACATAGACGAAAATAAAAACTTACAGTGGTGATAAATACTTCTGGAAGCAACAGAGTGGACGTGGACAATAGGGGGAGGAGGAGAACACACACCACACACAGACACACACACACACACACACACACACACACACACACA
>NW_019440861.1:0-835 GCF_002814215.2 Seriola lalandi dorsalis
TATGACTTTTTTTGCCTTACTATACTATGTCTTTTTATGACTTTTTATGCCTTACTGTACTATGACGTTTTTATGACTTTTTATGCCTCATTATACTATGACTATTTATGCCTTATTATACTATGGCATTTTCATTACTTTTTTTGCCTTACTATACTAGGTCTATTTATGACTTTTTTTGCCTTACTAAACCATGACGTTTTTTTATTACTTTTTTGCATTAGTATACAATGACTTTTTATGCCTTATTATACTATGACATTTTTGTGACTTTTTTTTGCCTTATTATACTATGTCTTTTTTATGACTTTTTTTGCCTTACTATACTATGTCTTTTTTATGACTTTTATGCCTTACTATACTATGTCTTTTTTATGACTTTTTTGCCTTACTATACTATGTCTTTTTTATGACTTTTTTGCATTACTATACTATGTCTTTTTTATGACTTTTTTTGCCTTATTATACTATGTCTTTTTTTATGACTTTTTTAGCCTTACTATACTATGTCTTTTTTATGACTTTTTTGCCTTACTATACTCTGTCTTTTTTATGACTTTTTTAGCCTTGCTATACTATGTCTTTTTATGACTTTTTTTGCCTTACTATACTATGAAGTTTTTTATGACTTTTTTTGCCTTACTATACTTTATCTTTTTTATGACTTTTTTTGCCTTACTATACTATGTCTTTTTTATGACTTTTTAAGCCTTACTATACTATGTCTTTTTTATGACTTTTTTAGCCTTACTATACTATGTCTTTTTTATGACTTTTTTTGCCTTACTATACTATGTCTTTTTTATGACTTTTTTTGCCTTACTATACTATGTCT
>NW_019440862.1:0-463 GCF_002814215.2 Seriola lalandi dorsalis
CATGACATTATTATGTCTACCTATACTATGACGTTTTTTGATGTTTTTATGCCTCATTGTAATATGACATTTTTTGACATTTTATGCCATACTATACTATGACGTTTTTTGATATTTTTATGCCTCACTATACTATGACGTTTTTTGATGTTTTTATACCTCATTGTAATATGACATTTTTTGACATTTTATGCCATACTATACTATGACGTTTTTTGATGCGTTTATGCCTCACTATACTATGATGTTTTTTGATGTTTTTATGGCTCGCTATACCATGACATTATTATGTCTACCTATACTATGACGTTTTTTCATGTTTTTATGCCTCATTGTAATATGACATTTTTTGACATTTTATGCCATACTATACTATGACGTTTTTTGATATTTTTATGCCTCACTATACTATGACGTTTTTTGATGTTTTTATGCCTCATTATATCATGACATTATTATGTCT
>NW_019440863.1:0-448 GCF_002814215.2 Seriola lalandi dorsalis
CTTAACATACTATGACATTTTCATGACATTTTTGCCTTACTATACTATTATGTTTTTGACATTTTTTGACTTCTTTTACTATGATGTTTTTTATACCTATGACGTTTTCATGACATTTTGTGCCATACTATACTATGACGTTTTTAAGACTTTTTGTGCTTTAACATACTATGATGTTTTAATGACTTTTCTTGCCTTACTATACTATGACATTTTTTGCCTTACTATACTATGATGGTTTTACGACATTCTTTACCTTACTATACTATGATGTTTTAATGACATTTTGTCCCTTACTATACAATGATGTTTTATGACATTTTTTTACTTCTTTTCGATGATGTTTTTACGCCTATGACATTTTATGACATTTTGTGCCTTACTATACTATGACATTTTTATGACATTTTTTGCCTAACTATACTATGACGTTTTTATGACTTTTTCT
>NW_019440865.1:0-571 GCF_002814215.2 Seriola lalandi dorsalis
ACTTTTTATGCCTTGCTATACTATGTTATTTTTATGACTTTTTATGCCTTACTATACTATGACTTTTTATGCCTTGCGATACTATGTTATTTTTATGACTTTTTATGCCTTACTATACTATGACATTTTTATGCCTTGCGATACTATGTTATTTTTATGACTTTTTATGCCTAACTATACTATGATGTTTTTATGACTTTTTATTACTTACTACACTATGTCATTTTTATGCCTTACTATACTATGTTATTTTTATATCTTACTAAACTATGATGTTTTTATGACTTTTTTTGCCTTACTATACTATGACGTTTTTATGACTTTTTATGCCTTACTCTACTATGAAATGTTCATGACTTTTGATGCCTTACTGTCCTGTTGTTTTAATAAATTTTTATGTCTTACTATACTATGTTGTTTTTATGACTTTTTATGCCAGACTATACTATGACGTTTTTATGACTTTTTATGCCTTACTCTACTATGTTGTTTCAATACATTTTTATGTCTTACTATACTATGTTGTTTTTATGACTTTTCATGCCTTACTATATTATGTCGATTTTATGCC
>NW_019440866.1:0-608 GCF_002814215.2 Seriola lalandi dorsalis
ATTTCATGCCTTATTATACTATGACCATTTTATAACATTTTATGCCTTACTATACCATGGCGTTTTATGATATTTTATGCCTTACTATACTATGACGTTTTTTGACATTTTATGCCTTACTATGCTATGACCCTTTTTAGACATTATATGCCTTACTATACTATGACGTTTTTTGACGTTTTTATGCCTTATTATACTATGATGTTTTTTGACGTTTTTATGCCTTACTATACTATGACCTTTTTATGATATTTTATGCCTTACTATACTATGACAATTTTATAACATTTTATGCCCTACTATGCTATGACCTTTTTATAACATTTTAATGCCTTATTATATTATGACGTTTCTTGACGTTTTTATACCTTACTATACTATGATGTGTTTTGACATTTTATGCCTTACTATAATATGACCTTTTTATGACGTTTTTATGCCTTACTATACTATGACGTTTTTTTGACATTTTATGCCTTACTATACTATGACCTTTTTATGAGATTTTATGCCTTATTACACTATGAGTTTTTATGACACTTTATGCCTTGCTATACTATGAGGTTTTTTGACATTTTTATGCCTTACTATACTATGACCTTTTTATG
>NW_019440867.1:0-560 GCF_002814215.2 Seriola lalandi dorsalis
CCCAGCCCAGGTCAGCTCTGCTACCTGAGAAACCAGCTCTCCCTCGCCGGCCTGCTCACAGCAGCCTGCAACCACTCTTCTCCTCAACAACAGCGACCTGCTTCGGATTAACTGTGAGTGAACCAAATCCTCTTCAGAATCAGCAGCTACGACACAAGGCTAGCTGATTTTCCAAGCAACAGGAGTCGTAGCAGAGTTAGCTTGGAACAGCTAACTCTGTGAGGAGAACAAAGGAGATAACAGCAAGCAACACAGCCAGACAGGACTTTACTCCACCAGGAAACCCCCCAACTCACTGGACTTTACAAAACACTGGAAAGGATCTCTTTGCTTGTTCCAAGGATTGGGTAACGTTAACGGACTGGGCCTAACCTCTCCCAGCACAGCATAGCTAATCAGCAGAAGTCTTAACTTGTTAATGTACTTGTTGATTGATGTCTTGTTGTTGTAATGTTTGCTTAGGTCGTGGTCAGTCATACAGTTAATCGAGTACTCGTATGTTCACACACATAGCAGTACGTCTCAGTCCTAGAACCTGCATGAAGCTAACCTTCCCCCTC
>NW_019440868.1:0-555 GCF_002814215.2 Seriola lalandi dorsalis
CATTAAAAAATGTCATAGTATAGCAAGGCATAAAAACGTTATAGCATATTAAGGCATAAAAACGTTAAAAAACGTCATAGTATAGTAAGGTATAAAACTGTCATGGTATTGAAAGGTATAAAAACATTATGAAACATCATAGTATAGTAAGGTATAAAAACGTCATAGTATAGTAAGGCATAAAAACGTCATAGTATAGCAAGGTATAAAAACATTGAAAAATGTCATAGTATAGTAAGGAATAAAAACATCAAAAAACGTCATAGTATAGTAAGGCATAAAAAATGACATTGTATAGCAAGGCATAAAAACGTTAAAAAACATCATAGTATAGTAAGGTATAAACGTCATAGTATAGTAAGGCATAAAAACATTAAAAAAACATCATAGTATAGCAAGGCATAAAAACGTCATAATATAGCAAGGTATAAAAACATTAAGAAATGTCATAGTATAGCAAGGCATGAAAATGTCAAACAACGTCATAGTATAGTAAGGCATAAAAACGTTATAGCATATTAAGGCATAAAAGCGTCATAGTATAGCAAGGCATAA
>NW_019440869.1:0-655 GCF_002814215.2 Seriola lalandi dorsalis
GAGGCCTGTAGAGGGCGCCACTGTATGTGGCATCTGGGGATGATGCAGTGTGTGAACAGGAGAGTCACATGATGCTACTGACAGGTTGTGTCCTGTCATGATGTGGCCGAGTCCTGCAAATAAAGTCAGCTCACTAAAGACATGCTCTACTTTAATTAACTGATTCCAGTTCAACAACAGAATGATTCAAATAAAAAGATTTATTTCATCACTGGTGGAGAAACAAGGAGAAAGAAACATTAGAAGAGAAGAAGACATGAAGAGAACAGAGACATGAACTCAGCTGCTTTCACACAACAAGCTTTTACAGAGTTCAGCTCAGAAGTGATGCTCTGTGGTGACATCAGAGATGACATCATCGTAGTCCTCATCCAATCCCTGCTCAGCCTGGCTGGGCGGGGTCATCGCCACGGAGACGGGCAGGTGATTTCCTACAGTCAGAGCAGGTTGGACAGAAAACTTGAAGAGTTAGAGATGATTGATTGATTGACTGATTGGTTGATTGATTGATTGATTGATTGATTGATTGATATTGTTACCTGTAGGTCTCTGTCTATATAAAGACACCATGAGGACAGTGGAGATGAAGTACGGACTGAACACCACCAGGTAGCGGATCAGGAAGAACACAGGAGGGGGCGGGGCTGGTGTAGGG
>NW_019440870.1:0-464 GCF_002814215.2 Seriola lalandi dorsalis
AAGTCATTTTTTCAGGTTTTTCAGGAAACACAAAAAACTCAACAAAAGAGTCACACTTTTGACATAGGCCATTATACAACCGGGGGTAGAATTGTATGTTCCCCTCAACTGAGGATTCAGGCGATTTTACCAGAGGTGGCCAGCATCATGAGGGGGTGATTTAGGCAAAAAAAAAATTTTTGTCAAAACATGACTTAGGCCATTATTTTAGGAAGGTGACGATATGTCATTTATTCATCTTTTAAGCATTAATATATAGAGTTAGGTCAGGCCACGGCAGCGTCCTGCTAAGCTAGAGTGCAGGTGGAGTAATGGCAGCATGATAGTCACTGAGACAAATTATTTGATGCATTGCGATGAATCTTAATAAATAAATTAAGTCTCATGACAAGCAACTTCTCTATGTAAAAATGCAAACTAAAAAGTGTTTTAATAGCTCTGCTCCGCTGTGTTCAGTCTGACTG
>NW_019440871.1:0-731 GCF_002814215.2 Seriola lalandi dorsalis
ACTATACTATGACTTTTTTTGACATTTTATGCCTTACTATACTACGACATTTTTTGCCTTACTATACTATGACTTTTTTTGACATTTTATGCCTTACTATACTATGACGTTTTTTTGTTGTTGTTTTTTACATTTTATGCCTTACTATACTATGACGTTTTTTTGTTGTTGTTTTTTACATTTTATGCCTTACTATACTATGACGTTTTTTTGTTGTTGTTTTTTACATTTTATGCCTTACTATACTATGACGTTTTTTTGTTGTTGTTTTTTACATTTTATGCCTTACTATACTATGACGTTTTTTTGTTGTTGTTTTTTACATTTTCTGCCTTACTATACTATGACGTTTTTTTTTACATTTTCTGCCTTACTATACTATGACTTTTTTTTTTTGACATTTTATGCCTTACTATACTATGACTTTTTTTTTTTTTGACATTTTATGCCTTACTATACTACGACATTTTTTGCCTTACTATACTATGACTTTTTTTGACATTTTATGCCTTACTATACTATGACTTTTTTTGACATTTTATGCCTTACTATACTACGACATTTTTTGCCTTACTATACTATGACTTTTTTTGACATTTTATGCCTTACTATACTATGACTTTTTTTGACATTTTATGCCTTACTATACTATGACTTTTTTTGACATTTTATGCCTTACTATACTATGACGTTTTTTTGTTGTTGTTTTTTACATTTTATGCCTTACTATA
>NW_019440872.1:0-2492 GCF_002814215.2 Seriola lalandi dorsalis
TTTATGCCATACTATACTATGACTTTTTTTGAGATTTGTATGCCATACTATACTATGACGTTTTTTGGTATTTTATGCCTTAATACACTATGTCGTATTAATCCTTACGATAATATGACGTGTTTATGATCTTTTAAGCCTTAATATACTATGATGTTTTTTTGACAATTTATGCCATACTATACTATGACCTTTTTTGAGATTTGTATGCCATACTATACTATGACGTTTTTTGGTATTTTATGCCTTAATACACTATATCGTATTATTCCTGACCATAATATGACGTGTTTATGATCTTTTATGCCTTAATATGATATGATGTTTTTTTGAAATTTTATGCCATACTATACTATGACGTTTTTTGACATTTGTATGCCATATTAAACTATGACGTTTTTCAGCAATTTTATGCCTTCAAATACTATTTCATTTGATGCCTTAGCATACTATAACATTTTTATGTCCTTTTATGCCTCAATACACTGTAATTTTTTTTTAACGTTTTATGCCATACTATACTATGATGTTTTTTGGCATATTTATGCCTTACTATACTATGATGTTTTTATGATCTTTTATGCTTTAAAATACGATTTTATTTGATACCTTACTATACTATGTCGTTTTTGGAGATTTGTATGCCATACTATACTGTGACGTTTTTTGGTATTTTTATGCCTTAATACACTATTTCGTATTAATCCTTACGATAATATGACGTGTTTATGATCTTTTAACCATAATATACTATAATGTTTTTTTGACATTTTATGCCATACTATACTATGACGTTTTTTGAGATTTGTATGCCATACTATACTATGATGTATTTTGGCATTTTTATGCCTTAACACACTATTTCGTATTATTCCTTACCATATTATGACATGTTTATAATCTTTTATGCCATAATATACTATGATGTTATTTGACATTTTTATGCCATACTATACTATGTCATATTATTCCTTACCATGCTATGACATGTTTATGATCTTTTGTGATTTAATATACTGTGATGTTTTTTTGACATTTTTATGCCTTACTATACTATGACGCTTTTTTCAGCAATTTTATGCCTTCAAATACTATTTCATTTGATGCCTTAGCATACTATAAAATTTTTACGTCCTTTTATGCCTTAATACACTGTAATTTTTTTTTTACGTTTTATGGCATATTATACTATGACGTTTTTTGGAATTTTTATTCCTTAATACACTATGTCGTATTATTCCTCACGATACTATGACGTGTTTATGATCTTTTAAGCCTTAATATACTTTGATGTTTTTTTATGTTTTATGCCATACTATACTATGATGTTATTTGACATTTTTATGCCATATTATACTATGACGTTTTTTGGCATTTTTATGCCTTAATACACTATGTCGTATTATTGCTCACGATACTATGACGTATTTATAATCTTTTAAGCATTAATATACTATGATGTTTTTTTGACACTTGTATGCCATATTAAACTATGACGTTTTTCAGCAATTTTATGCCTTACTATACTATGTCGTATTATTCCTTACCATGCTATAACATGTTTATGATCTTTTGTGATTTAATATACTGTGATGTTTTTTTGACATATTTATGACATACTATACTATGGCGTTTTTTGACATTTTTATGCCTTACTATACTATGATGTTTTTATGATCTTTTATGCTTTAAAATACGATTTCATTTGATACCTTACCATACTATGACGTTTTTTATGACCTTTTATGCCATACTATACTGTGACGTTTTTTGGTATTTTTATGCCTTAATACACTATTTCGTATTAATCCTTACAATAATATGACGTGTTTATGATCTTTTAACCATAATATACTATAATGTTTTTTTGACATTTTATGCCATACTATACTATGACGTTTTTTGAGATTTGTATGCCTTAACACACTATGTCGTTTTATTCCTTACCATGCTATGACATGTTTATGATCTTTTATGCCTTAATATACTATGATGTTTTTTTGATGTTTTATGCCATACTATACTATGATGTTATTTGACATTTTTATACCATACTATACTATGTCGTATTATTCCTCATCATACTATAACGTTTTTATGACCTTTTATGCCTTAATATACTTTGATGTTTTTTTGACTTTCTATGCCATACTATACTATGACGTTTTTTTGGCATTTTTATGCTTTACTATAGTATGTCGTATTATTCCTTACCATACTATGACATGTTTATAATCTTTTATGCCATAATTTACTATGATGTTTTTTTGACTTTCTATGCCATACTATACTATGACGTTTTTTGGCATTTTTATGCTTTACTATACTATGTCGTATTATTCCTTACCATACTATGACATGTTTATAATCTTTTATGCCATAATATACTATGATGTTTTTTTGACAATTTATACCATACTATACTATGACGTTTTTTGCGATTTTTGTATGCCATACTATACTATGACGTTTTTTGGTATTTTTATGCCTTA
>NW_019440873.1:0-603 GCF_002814215.2 Seriola lalandi dorsalis
GTCTCATCGCGGTCTCGCAATGCCAGCTCAAAAGCTCCACAGAATTTCACACACTCGATCCTCGGTCCAGCTCTTCATTGTGTTTTCTGACCGCGATCCTGTGTCCTTCATCCAGCTGCGCAGCTCTGCTAGTCCTGCCTAGCACGGCTAGCTTGACGGCGTTGTTCATGTGCACCTTCGAGCATTCATGTTTTTAAATCCGCTGATAAATGTTTTAGGTCTCTAACTCCTGTTACCATCCATGTAATATCTGCCCCCGGCATTTTAAAAAGTAAACACGGGAAGCAGAATACTGCATTTGCAAAACAACATCGAGTTAGCCAAGCCTTCATGTCATACCGGTTCAGAGAGAAGCTCCTCTGGTGAGTTTTACCTTTCTCCTGTCTGCTGTGTTAAATTCAGACCCGGCTTCTCAGCTCCAAGTTCTTTAACAAAGTTTTCCCCCTAAAGTTCTCCTTTCGAAGTGGTTTAAAGAGCGATTTTACAGAACTTACGGGTAGCTGAAGCTCTGCGTGTTCTTGTTCTTGTCTACTTTACGACGCCGTCTCGATTTCCCACACTTGTTTCTGGTTGCTAGGATACTTACAGGCCCCAAGGCGATAT
>NW_019440874.1:0-474 GCF_002814215.2 Seriola lalandi dorsalis
ATAAAATGTCTTAAAAACGTCATAGTATGCTAAGGAATGAAACGAAATAGTATACTAAGGCATAAAAATGCCAAAAAACGTCGTACTATAGTATGTTATGAAAATGTCAAAAAACGTCATAGTATAGAATGGCATAAAATGTCAAAGAAATATCATAGTATATTAAGGCATAAAAGGTCATAAAAACGTGATAGTATGGTAAGGAATGAAACGAAACAGTATAGTTAGGCATAAAAGTGCCAGAAAACGTCGTATTATAGTATGGCATAAAAATGTCAAAAATCGTCATAGTATGGTATGGCATAAAATGTCAAAAAAATATCATAGTATATTAAGGCATAAAAGGTCATAAAAATGTCATAGTATGGTAAGGAATGAAACGACATAGTATAATAAGGCATGTAAATGCCAAGAAATGACATACTATAGTATAGCATAAAAGTGTCAAAAACGTCATAGTATAGTATGGCATAA
>NW_019440875.1:0-442 GCF_002814215.2 Seriola lalandi dorsalis
ATTTGGGTTGCATAAAGAAGCTCTAAAAACCCACTGCACACTGCCTGTCCAGCACCAAACATCAGGCAAACACAGTTAGCAACTAGATGATGATAAACATAGTGGCGCATTTAGCAGCTTAAGAAGCAGACGTTTCCTGCAGGAGTTGGTGGACACCAAAACCAGAGCTAAAACAAGAGTTATTATTGGACTTGTAGATTTGCCAGATGGACAGAAGCATGTCTCTAAATGAATGTTAATGGTGCTACATGTCTGCTGGATGTGTGTGATTTGTAAATGTTAGCAATCAGGTGTGCTAACACGTTCACCATGTCAACTTTATATATTTCTAAGATGTTCGTGGTTGCAGCTTGTTGCAGGCCCCCGCGCAGATGAAAAGCAGTTAATGCAGGCTTCACACACATTTGGTGAAAAGACTCTCAATTATCAATACAAGCTTCAA
>NW_019440876.1:0-624 GCF_002814215.2 Seriola lalandi dorsalis
CTTTCATCCCACGCCCCACCAAACTAGACCGGGAGGAACTTCAGAGGGACCTTCACAAATTCCATAGACGACTCAAACTCATAGACTACTTCCACCTCAAACCTGACAGACAACAATTACTTTTTACTCACCCATCTCACTGGGAACCCCACTCTGACGGTTTACATCCCCTGACCCACCAACTCATCAACCGAAATAAAAGGGCCCTTCAGCGCTTCCGGACCCCGGCAGATGTCTCAGACAACCTGTCGGGGCCGGAACGCAGGGCCCTGACTGACTTGATCCAAAATCCAAATATCATAATAAAACCTGCAGACAAAGGCTCCAAAATAGTAATCATGGACAGACAACAGTATTTGACCGAAGCCAACAGACAACTGACGGACCATACATATTACAGACCCCTCAACGATACAATCCAGCCCCAAACCCAGACTTCACTCAGAGACATTGTTCAGACACTTTACAATAAAAAATATATCAAAGCAAAACAAAAAGACTACCTGTTTGGACCTGACAACCCCCGACCCCGCTACTTTTACCTCTTACCTAAGATCCATAAAGACCCACACACCTGGACAATTCCCTCTGAAGTTCCTCCCGGCAGACCTATAGTATCCGACT
>NW_019440877.1:0-375 GCF_002814215.2 Seriola lalandi dorsalis
AGTCATCAAGCAGCTTTACGAGCAATTCAACATACCTCACGTTTGCCGGGGGCAACAGCCACAGCAGATATCCGACCCTCAATGACCAATCGCGTGGCTGATTTAAAAATTCGCTTGTGCTCCTTCATTGCCGAGTATGATCTATCGTTTACAATCGCTCATCCACTCATCACTTTGTGTCAGAAATTAGCGGAGGATAAACTCGCCCTTACGCATCTGTCTGTCTCGAGGCAGCATGCAAGCTATCTTATGACACACGGCATCTCACCAGAATTTAAAAGAAATCTGTCTGACAAGCTTAAGAATAACATGTTTTCACTCAACATTGATGAGGCCACGGACAAAAGCATGGATAAAATTCTAAATGTACTTGTC
>NW_019440878.1:0-311 GCF_002814215.2 Seriola lalandi dorsalis
GTTAGCATTCATTCATTTCTTAGCTAACATTACCGTTTGAGAGTGCTACATGACCCAGTAGGAAAGGAATAAAGTAATTCTCAAATTATGCAGATCTGGGAAACATTTCTTTCAGCCTGGAAGTAAACCATACTGGATGTAACCAAGCTAGCAATGTAACATTAGCTGACTTGCTATCTTTTCACTTGGTTAAGTTTGCAGTGATACACTTGCTCCGCTGTCATATTACTGTAAATTGATGCAGGTTGATTATGAAACTATATAACATAAGTTAATGCTTAATATTTGCACAAGCCAGTGGATTCATTTGT
>NW_019440879.1:0-436 GCF_002814215.2 Seriola lalandi dorsalis
TAGTAAGGCATAAAAATGTCATAGTATAGTAAGGCATAAAAACGTCATAGTATAGTAAGGCATAAAATGTCATAAAAACATCATAGTTTAGTAAGGCATAAAAATGTCATAAAAACGTCATGATTTAGTAAGGCATAAAAATGTCATAGTATAGTAAGGCATAAAATGTCATAAAAACATCATAGTATAGTAAGGTATCAAATGTCATAAAAACGTCATAGTATAGTGAGGCATAAAATGTCATAGTATACTAAGGCATAAAAACGTCATAGTATAGTAAGGCATAAAAACATCATAGTATACTAAGGCATAAAATGTCATTAGAACATCAAAGTATAGTAAGGCATAAAAATGTCACAGTATAGTAAGGCATCAAATGTCATAAAAATGTCACAGTATAGTAAGGTATCAAATGTCATAAAAACGTCATAGTATA
>NW_019440880.1:0-404 GCF_002814215.2 Seriola lalandi dorsalis
ACATTTCATGGAATGTTAAGTCTCAGTACTGTACATTCTCACACACACACACACACACACACACACACACACGTTGCTTCTTTGCTTAATGCAACATATATTTGTTTGTTTATCTTGCCCAAACAGGACTTGTATTTTGTGAATTTCTTTTTAAATGAAAATGCTATTTTTTTTTACTGTTTTACATTTATTTCTATTTTTATTTTAATTTGACTTGAATTAATTGACACTGACATTTGAGATGAATTTAAACACGTGTATGAAAAAGTACCTCAGGAATTTTCATCACAAATATTCAGATAAATGTGACTGACTAAATAACGTATTGAGGCAGTATATAACATGTAACATGCTCCCCGTCCAGATGTTTATTTCACTTTTTTGTTAACTGTGGAACATCGTCA
>NW_019440881.1:0-311 GCF_002814215.2 Seriola lalandi dorsalis
TCTTCAGAATCAGCAGCTACAACACAAGGTCAGCCAGTTGATTTTCCAAGTAACAGGAGCCACAGCAGAGTTAGCATGGAACAGCTAACTCTGTGAGGAGAACAAAGGAGATAACAGTGGAAGCAACACAGCCAGACAGGACTTTACTCCACCAGGAAGCCTCGCAACTCACTGGATTTAACAACAACACTGGAAAGGATCTCTTTGTTTTGTTCCAAGAACTGGGTAACGTTAACTGACTGAGCCTAACCTCTCCTAGCATAGCACAGCTAAGCAGCAGAAATCTAAACCTTTGTACCTGTACATGTTGG
>NW_019440882.1:0-674 GCF_002814215.2 Seriola lalandi dorsalis
TGAAGTAAAGCATAAAAAAAGAGCGGTGGGATCAATGTAAGCTGCTGGTTTGAGTCCTCATGGTTTGGAGCCCCGATGTGGCCCTTGAACAGATTTAGCCCGGGGAAGGCGCTAGAAGGTTGTGCTTCAGGATTCTGTATGGTAACTTCTCTGGGAGTCATCCCTTGGGTTTTGACGCCATTTAAAGCTCAACCCAGTGATTTTTACATTAAAGGCTCTTAACAGTAGATGTTGGGTGTTTTGGCTTTACATACTGAGAAGATTGGCTTAAGTGACCTCCTCACCTTTAATATCAAACTTATGTCACTTCCTGCTGTGCTAGATGGACAAGTCATGGGTGCTAGTGTTCAGTTACACCTCCTCTTCACAGCAATCATAATTGCAAGTATATATACTCTCATTAGGTTGAGTACACCTCAGTCATACACTTGCAAAGGGTTAGGGTTAGGGTGGGTGAACTGAACCTGTCTCCCGTAGGAGACAGGAGGAGCACGGTCCTTCCATCCCTGGAACCCCCAACCTCCCTGGCCCCAAGCTGGTTGGCGGATGCGTTGGCGTCTCCGCCCGTAACGCACCACCGTCCAGTCATCCATTTTATGTCTTTTTGTATTTTTTGTTTTGTGTTGTTTTTTGTATTATTTTGTATTTTTTTGTTTTAAATGAAAAATAAAATA
>NW_019440883.1:0-456 GCF_002814215.2 Seriola lalandi dorsalis
AAACACAGCAGCTGAGAAAATCTATTGATTATTGTTCTTGATTCATTGTTTGATCATTTAGTCAAACAAACGTTACAATGATCTATCAATGCCCACACAAGTCCTTACAGTTCAAATGAGTCTCACTTAAAATGTGTGCCTCTTCGTCATGTAGCGTTAACGCCACAATTTAGAATTTGCTCTCATCAAATGGGGCACCAGTCCTCTGGGAGGACAACAATGAATTCCTTCATTGATAAATTTATCAATCTCATATCAGAAGCCATGACTTCTGGATTCAATGGATCTCCAGTCTCTACGTCAAAAGAATACAACAGGACAACAACTGGGTGTAAATAAAGGAGTTTATTTAACTAAACTACTATCTACAGAGTAAATGCAAGGTGTAATAATCATAAAGATGAAAATAATATAAAATGAGCAGTGTGATGAGTTGGCAATGGTGGGAGAGTATAT
>NW_019440884.1:0-568 GCF_002814215.2 Seriola lalandi dorsalis
TATAGTATGGCATAAAATGTCAAAAAAACATCATAGTATTTTAAGGCACAAATTGTCATAAAAACATCATAGTATAGTAAGGCATTAAACGTCATAGTCTATTAAGGCATAAAAATGACAAAAAACGTCATAGTATAGTATGGCATAAAATGTCAAAAAAACATCATAGTATATTAAGTCATAAAATGTCATAAATACATCATATTATGGTAAGCCATTAAACATCATATTATATTAAGACATAAAAATGACAAAAAACTTCATAGTATAGTATGGCGTTATATGTCAAAAAATGTCATAGTATAGTATGGCATAAAATGTCATAAAAACATCATAGTATTTTAAGGCACAAAATGTCATAAAAACATCATAGTATGGCAAGGCATTAATCGTTATCGTATATTAAGGCATAAAAATGACAAAAAACGTCATAGTATAGTATGGCGTTATATGTCAAAAAATGTCATAGTATAGTATGGCATAAAATGTCAAAAAAACATCATAGTATTTTAAGGCACAAAATGTCCTAAAAACATCATAGTATGGCAAGGCATTAATCGTCATCGTA
>NW_019440885.1:0-735 GCF_002814215.2 Seriola lalandi dorsalis
TGGTATAGCAAGATATTAAGAATATCTTAGCATACTAATCCATGATATATCATAAAAGGTTATTGTCCATTAGGCATAGAATGTCATGAAAACATCATTGTATAGTAAGGCATAAAAATGTCAAAAAACATCATAGTTTAGGATGGCGCAAAAATGTCACAGCATATAAAAGCCTAAAAACAGGGTTTGAACCCTTGCCGTTGTCAGTGTGAGGCTATAGTCCTAACCATCGTACCACCATGCTGCTGGATCACTAACTCATTGTATAGCAAGATATATAAAATATCAGTATACTACTCCGTGAAATATCATAAAATGTCATAGTATTGTAAGGCATAAAACGTCAAAGTATAGTAAGGCATATAAAAATGCCCAAAAACTTAATCGCATACTGTAGCGTGAAACTATCAAAAAACATCACAGGATTATAAAGTCTGAAACCAGGGTTTGAACCCTTGACCTTCTCAGCATGAGGGAACAGTCCTAACCATCGCACCACGATGCTGCTGCATTGCAAAGTCATTGTATAGCAAGATATATGAAATATCAGTATACTACTCCTTGAAATATCATAGAACATCATAGTATAGTAAGGCATAAAAATGCCAAAAAAAGTCATAGTATAGTAGAGCATAAAAATTCACAAAAAACGTCATAGTATTGTACGGCATAAAATTTCAAAAAACGTCATAGTATAATAAGGCATAAAAATGGCAAAAAACGTCATAGTATAGT
>NW_019440886.1:0-460 GCF_002814215.2 Seriola lalandi dorsalis
TGAGTACATGATTTATTTCCAGTGTTCAAAAGTCACCCTGATCATATTCTGGTTTTGAGAAATGTCTTGATATAAAAGACTCTGATATAAAACAATGTCACATCCCTCCATCATGTATTAAGTGGGAAATATCTCATATTCTGTGTTGGTTTTTATAATAAAACAAGAGGCAACATGTCTTCAAACTGGCATTTAAAGGGTTAAAATCCCGAAAACTAATAAACATTTGGTAGGTTTGAGCAGAACTGAAGTGGTTTAAGAGATTTATGCAAAAAAAGCAGAAAGAAATATTGATATATGATGATTTTATAACATTTTCTTTGTGTGTCCTTTTTTGGACGCGAGGAACCCCAGAGGGTACAAAATGTGTTACCAGTGTATAATAGACCTGTAACAGTAACTGACATTAGATTTTAAAAATATGTCAAAAAAGACACTTTCTTGCAGAAATCCATACCTT
>NW_019440887.1:0-467 GCF_002814215.2 Seriola lalandi dorsalis
ATGAAGTTTTTGTGACTTTTTGTGCCTATGTCATTTCTGTCATTTTCATTAAATTTTATACCTTACTATACTATGTCATTTTTTATACCCTACTATACTATGTGGCTTTCATGACGTTTTATGCCTGACTATACTGTGACGTTTTTTATGACTTTTTATGCCTTACTATACTATGTCATTTTTATGCCTTACTATACTATGACGTTGTTATGACTTTTTATGCCTTATTATACTAGGACGTTTTTTATAAATTTTTATGCCTTACTATACTATGACGTTGTTACGAATTTTTATCCCTTACTATACTATGACGATTTTATGACTTTTTATGCCTTACTATACTGTCATTTTTATGCCTTAACTATCCTATGACATTTTTTATGACCTTTTATGCCTGACTAGTCCGTGACGTTTTTTATGAATTTTTATGCCTTACTATACTATGTCATTTTTACGCCTTGCTATAC
>NW_019440888.1:0-500 GCF_002814215.2 Seriola lalandi dorsalis
TATGCCTTACTATACTATGACATTTTATGCCTTACTATACTTTGACATTTTCTGACATTTTGATGCAATATTATACTATGATGTTTTTTGACAATTATATGCCTTACTATACTATAATGTTTTTTGACGTTTTATGCCTTACTATACTATGACATATTATGACATTTTTGTGCCTTACTATAATGTGACGTTTTTTGACAATTATATGCCTTACTATACTATGACGTTTTTTGACAATTATATGCCTTACTATACTATGATGTTTTTTGACGTTTTTTGCCTTATTATACTATGATATTTTTTGACATTTTTATGCCTTACTATACTATGACATTTTATGCCTTACTATAATGTGACGTTTTTTGACAATTATATGCCTTACTATACTATGACGTTTTTTGACAATTATATGCCTTACTATACTATGATGTTTTTTGACGTTTTATGCCTTACTATACTATGATGTTTTTTGACATTTTTTGCCTTATTATACTATGATA
>NW_019440889.1:0-655 GCF_002814215.2 Seriola lalandi dorsalis
TTCTCAGACCACGGAGGAGAACAGACCTAGGGAGCTCTGCATAGCCATTCTAGCTAGCTAGCCTTTTAGTTTTCTGTGTGCTTGGCCTGATGAAGAGCCTTTTTGGCTCGAAACGTTGCTGATAGCACACCTTCCTTAGTTGATTGTTTTATTTCATTTCATTTTATTTTTTTAGATAAATAAATAGATTAAAAAACATTATTATTAATATATAGTTAATTTATAATTATTAAAAAAAATAATAAATAAATAAATAGGACTTACAACATTGAAGACATGGAGGATGGGTGGCACGAGGTGCGTTATGGCAGACGCCGCCAACGCACTCGTGCTCCTCCTGGGGACTGGGGCTATGGGCGGGCAGGGTGGAAGGAGAGTGCACCCCCCTTCCCCCGTAGGAGAAGGGATCAGTTCCCCTATCCTAACCCTAACCCTAACCCAACTTCTAAGTACAAACACCTAACCCTAACCCTAACCCTGACGCTTAACAGAGCGTTACAACAGTATCGCATTCTCAGGTGCAGCTGATAACTTTATTACATGTAAACATGAAATCCATCATATTCTTCATGAATGCTACTCAAATAAACAGGAAAACCGATCCTGAAGTGTTCTGTATAGACAGGACAATGAGTGAAAAAAACTCAGTTCTCAG
>NW_019440890.1:0-467 GCF_002814215.2 Seriola lalandi dorsalis
TTTATGCCATCCTATACTATGATTTTTTATGCCTTAAAATACTATCTTGGTTTATACCTTGCCATACTATCACCTTTTTATGACCTTTTATGACTTAAAATGCTATGTTGTTTTTTTGACATTTTATGCCATACTATACTATGACGTTTTTTTGACAATTTATGCCATACTATACTATGACTTTTTTTTTGCATTTTTATGCATTACAATACTATCTTGTTTTATACCTTGCCATACCATCACCTTTTTATGACTTTTTATGACTTAAAATGCTATGTTGTTTTTTTGACATTTTATGCCATACTATACTATGACGTTTTTTGGCATTTTTATATGTCATAATACTATGTTGTTTTATACCTTGCCATACTATCACGTTTTTTTGGCATTTTTATGCCATACTATACTAACACGTTATTTTGAACTTTTATGCCATACTACACTATTACGTTTTGTGCCTTGCTATA
>NW_019440891.1:0-535 GCF_002814215.2 Seriola lalandi dorsalis
CTATACTATGACGATTTTGTGACGTTTTTATACCTTACTATACTATGATGTTTTTTATTACTTTTTATGCCTTTCTATACTATAAAGTTTTTATGACTTTTTATACCTTACTATACTATGACGTTTTTATGACATTTTTATGCCTTAATATACTATAACGTTTTTATGACTTTTTATACCTTACTATACTATGACGTTTTTATGATTTTTCATGCCTTAGTTTAATATGACATTTTTATGACTTTTTATGGTTTACTATACTATGACGTTTTTTATGACTTTTTATACCTTACTATACTATGAAGTTTTTATGACTTACTATACTATGACGTTTTTATGACTTTTTGTACCTTACTATACTATGACGTTTTTATGCCTTACTATACTATGACGTTTTTATGACATTTTATACCTTACTATACTATGACGTTTTTATGCCTTACTATACTATGACGTTTTTATGACATTTTATACCTTACTATACTATGATGTTTTCATGACTTACTATACTATGACGTTTTTATGCCTTACTATA
>NW_019440892.1:0-455 GCF_002814215.2 Seriola lalandi dorsalis
CATCACAGTATAGTAAGGCAAACAACGTCATAGGATAGTAAGGCATAAATTTTCATCAAAACGTCATAGTATAGTAGGGGCATAAAAAGTCATAGTATAGTAAGGCATGAAATGTCAAATGAAAGTCATAGTATGGTAAGTTATAAAAATTCATGAAAACGTCATAGTATATTAAGGCATAAAATGTCATGAAAACGTCACAGTATAGTAAGGCATAAAATGTCATAAAAACGGCATCGTATAACAAGGCATAAAATGTTATAAAAATGTTATAGTATAGCAAGGCATAAAATGTCATTAAACATAATAGTATAGTAAGGCATGAAATGTCATAGTATAGTAAGGCATAAAAAGTAATAAAAAAGTCATAGTATAGTAAGGCAAAAAATGTCATAGTATAGTAAGGCATAAAATGTCATAGTATAATAAGGCATAAAATTTCATAAAAACGTCAT
>NW_019440893.1:0-448 GCF_002814215.2 Seriola lalandi dorsalis
TAACAAGAGGTTTGTGATAGGATGGAAAGCCAACACTTGTTGGAAACAATAGAATCTAAGCTTTACAATGAGGTATTACTCCAATAAATCAGATAATTCTATCCTGAAATAGCAGCTTAAATATAGAGACCAGATTTGACCTCTGACCCAGCACTGAAAGCTGCCTAAAATTGAACACATTAAATGTCTGGTTAATAACAAGAGGTTTGTGTTAGGATGGCAAGTCGAAAATTGTTGTAAAGAACAGAATCTAAGCTTTACAATGAGGTATTACTCCAGTAAATTAGATAATGCTATTATGAAATAGCAGCTTAAGAGACCAGATTTGACCTGCGATCCAACTCTGAAAACTGCCTAAAATTGACCAAATTAAATGTGTGGTTAATAACAGGAGGTTTATGATAAGATGGAAAGCCAACACTTGTTGGAAAGAATAGAATATAAGCTT
>NW_019440894.1:0-839 GCF_002814215.2 Seriola lalandi dorsalis
TCATAGTATCATAAGGCATAAAAAGTTATAGTGTAGTAATGCATAAAAAAGTCATATTATAATAAGGCAAAAAAAGTAATATTATAGTAAGGCATAAAAACTTCATAGTATAATAAGGCATAAAAAGTCATAGTATAATAAGGCATAAAAAAGTCATATAATACTAAGGCATAAAAAGTCATAGTACAGTATGGCAAAAAAAGTCATAGTATAGTAAGGAATGAAGTCATAGTATAGTAAGGCATAAAAATTTATAACATAGTAAGGCATAAAAAGTTATAACAGTAAGGCATAAAGTCATAGTATAGGACGGCATAAAAAGTCATAGTACAGTATGGCAAAAAAAAGTCATAGTATAGTAAGGCATAAAGTCATAATATAACAAAGCATTAAAATGTCATATTATAGTAAGGCATAAAAATGTCATAGTATAGTAAGGCATAAAGTCATAATATAACAAGGCATAAAAATGTCATATTATAGTAAGGCATAAAAATGTCATAGTATAGCAAGGCATAAAAATGTCATAGTATAGTAAGGCATAAAAATGTCATAGTATCATAAGGCATAAAAAGTTATAGTTTAGTAATGCATAAGAAAGGCATATTATAGTAAGGCATAAAAGGTAATATTATAGCAAGGCATAAAAACTTCATAGTATAATAAGGCATAAAAAAGTCATATTATAGTAAGGCATAAAAAGTCATAGTACAGTATGGCAAAAAAAGTCATAGTATAGTAAGGCATAAAGTCATAGTATAGCAAGGCATAAAAATGTCATAGTATAAGGCATAAAAATTTATTTATAGTATAGTAAGGCATAAAAGGTCATAGTATAG
>NW_019440895.1:0-585 GCF_002814215.2 Seriola lalandi dorsalis
TCATAGTATAGTATGGCAAAAAATGTCAAAAAAACATCATAGTCTTTTAAGGCATAAAATGTCATAAAAACATCATAGTATGATAAGGAATCAACTCACATAGTGTAGTAAGGCATAAAAATGCCAAAAAACCTTACAGTTTAATAATGCATGAATTTATTAAAAAACGTCATAGTATACTATGGCGTAAAATGTCAAAAAAAACATCATAGTACTTTAAGGTATAAACGGTAATAAAAACATCATAGTATGATAAGGAATGAACTCAAATAGTATTGTAAGCCATAAAAATGCCAAAAAACATCACTTTACAATATGGCATAAAAACGTCAAAAAACGTCATAGTATAGTATGGCAAAAAATGTCATAAACACATAATAGTATTTTAAGTTATAAATGGTAATAAAAACATCATAGTATGATAAGGAATGAACTCAAATAGTATTGTAAGCCATAAAAATGTCAAAAAACATCATAGTATAGTATGGCAAAAAATGTTAAAAAAACATCATAGTATTTTAAGGCATAAACGGTCATAAAAACATCATAGTATGATAAGGAATAAATAGCCATAGTATAGTAAGC
>NW_019440896.1:0-445 GCF_002814215.2 Seriola lalandi dorsalis
TGAGAGTACGCTGAGGGAACCACATTAGTCATATTTGAATAATCGTTTCAGACACTTTTCAAGCAAAAATGGCAACAAAAAAAATCCCTGGTTTCACCTTCTCTAATGTGCATTTGCTTTTCTTTTCTCATTTAGTGAAAATCTTTAAATACTTTTAAATGCTTGATAATGAAAATAGTAGTTGTATATAATGTGGATAATGGATGTTGTATATAATTTGTAGAAAACGCACAGATAAAGCAGGAGCTGCTCTTCTGGCTGCAGCAGGTACAGAATCAGCTCTGAGGACAGTCTGCTGGATTTAATGTCTGATACTAATCACAGAACATCTTCATCTCCTCACAAATCCAGCTGATGGCCACTGAAACCAGCGCACACTGAGGATGATGAGGATGGTGATGATGATGTCATGGAAAGCCTCGGCCAATGAGAAATCAGCGCGTGG
>NW_019440897.1:0-311 GCF_002814215.2 Seriola lalandi dorsalis
CATTAAAAGGGCCATTAGTCTCTGGCTGAACTGTTTGTCTGATAGTCAAATAGCTTTGTAAAGTCCCTCAGTCAACACCTATCTAGCGACAACTAGACCAACAACTCACTCTTTGGGCTCCTTAACACCAGTCAATCAACGTCTGAGGGCAGAAGACCACCTGAATATTGTTGTCGTTTATCCTTGGCCTCAGGTGGCCCAACAACTCTTAACATCTGTTGTGACAACATCCACGAGTGCTAACAAATCGTGTGAATACAATGGCCTTCATAAGGACTCCACACTTGGAAAACCAAGACATGGAAGTTTAA
>NW_019440898.1:0-394 GCF_002814215.2 Seriola lalandi dorsalis
TGAAGTCGTGGCCTCAGCTCTGAAGTCCAACCCCTCCCATCTGAGAGAACTGGACCTGAACTACAACGACCTGGAGGATTCAGGAGTGAAGCTTCTGTCTGCTGGACTGGAGAGTCCAAACTGTAGACTGGAGACTCTGAGGTCAGTTCACTGACTGGAGCTGTTGTAGTTTTATATTCAGTTTAAATGTTTGAAGGTTCAGTTTTTCATTGGTTTGTATATTAGTGGGATTTCTGTGTGAGGTAAGTCATTTTGACAGCATGTTACTTGAGCTGGTCAAAGGTCATAGTTCATTCAGAGGGTTAGGAGCTGTTGATGAGATCAGTGTGATGATGACCTGGCTCTGATGAAGCTTCCTAACAGACCAGCTGGATCAGCCACTGTAGCTGAACCT
>NW_019440899.1:0-1562 GCF_002814215.2 Seriola lalandi dorsalis
ATAAAAAGTCATAAAAATGTCATAGTATAGTAAGGCATAAAAGGTCATGCAAACAACATAGTATAATAAGGCACAAAACGACACAGTATAGTAAGGCATAAAAATCACAAAAAAAGTCATAGTATAGTAGGCATAAAAAGGCATAAAAATGTCATAGTATAGTAAGGCATAAAAGGTCATGCAAACAACATAGTATAATAAGGCATAAAACGACATAGTATAGTAAGGCATAAAAAGTCATAAAAAAGTCATAGTATAGTAAGGCATAAAAAGTCATAAAAAACGTCATAGTATAGTAAGGCATAAAAACGTCATAAAAACGATATAGTATAGTAAGGCATAAAAAGTCATAATATAGTAAGATATAAAAAAGTCATAGTATAGTAAGGCATAAAAAGTCATAAAAATGACATAGTATAGTAAGGTATAAAAAGCCATAAAAACAACATAGTGTAGTAGGGCACAAAAAGTCATAGTATAGTAAGGCATAAAAAAGTCATAAAAACGACATAGTATAGTAAGGCATAAAAAGTCATAGTATAGTAAGGCATAAGGCATAAAAAGTCATAGTATAGTAAGGCATTAAGGCATAAAAAGTCATAGTATAGTAAGGCATAAAAAGTCATAAAAACCACATAGTATAGTAAGGTATAAAAAGTCATGTAAATGACATAGTATAGTAAGGCATAAAAAGTCATAGTATAGTAAGGCATAAAAGGTCATGCAAACAACATAGTATAATAAGGCATAAAACGACATAGTATAGTAGGGCATAAAAAGTCATAAAAAAGTCATAGTATAGTAAGGCATAAAAAGTCATAAAAAGTCATAGTATAGTAAGGCATAAAAAGTCATAAAAAGACATAGTATAGTAAGCATAAAAAGTCATAAAAAACGACATAGTATAGTAAGGCATAAAAAGTCATAGTATAGTAAGGCATAAAAAACGTCATAGTATAGTAAGGCATAAAAAACGTCATAGTATAGTAAGGCATAAAAAGTCATAGTATAGTAAGGCATAAAAAGTCATAAAAAAATTATAGTATAGTACGGCATAAAAAGTCATAAAAACGATATAGTATAGTAAGGCATAAAAAGTCATAAAAACAACATAGTATAGAAAGGCATAAAAAGTCAAAAACGTCATAGTATAGTAAGGCATAAAAAACGTCATAGTATAGTAAGGCATAAAAAGTCATAGTATAGTAAGGCATAAAAAGTCATAAAAAAATTATAGTATAGTACGGCATAAAAAGTCATAAAAACGATATAGTATAGTAAGGCATAAAAAGTCATAAAAACGACATAGTATAGAAAGGCATAAAAAGTCATAAAAACGTCCTAGTATAGTAAGGCATAAAAAGTCATAAAAACGATATAGTACAGTAAGGCATAAAAAGTCATAAAAACGTCATAGTATAGTAAGGCATAAAAAGTCATAAAAACCACATAATATTGTCAGGCATAAAAAGTCATAGTATAGTAAGGCATAAAAAGTCATAAAAACATCATAGTGTAGTAAGACATAAAAAGTCATAGTATAGTAAGGCATAAAAAAAAAA
>NW_019440900.1:0-896 GCF_002814215.2 Seriola lalandi dorsalis
AGTATAGTAAGGCATAAATATGTCATTGTATAGTAAGGCATAAAAAATTTACATTCAATTGAGTTATAAACTTATATCTTCATATCCAGAGGATGTATAAATGTCGTAATGATATATCCTCTTAGGAGTGACACATATGATAAACTCTTGATATAAGGACATATATTTCATATATATATAATAGTATAGTAAGTCATAAAAACATCATAGCATAGTAATGCATTAAAAAGGTCATATCATATTAGGTCATAAAAATGTCAAAAAACATCATAGTATAATAAGGCATAAAAATGTCATAATATAGTAAGTCATAAAATGTCATAAAAACGTCAATGTATAGCAAAGCATAAAAAGTGTCATAGTATAATAAGTCAGAAAATGAAATAAAAACATCAAAGTATAATAAGGCATAAAAATGTCATATTATGGTAAAGCATAAAAAAGTCATCAAATGGTGAGGCATAAAAATGTCATAGTATAGTAAAGCATACAACGTCATTGTATAGTAAGGCATAAAAAAAAGTCATAGTATACTGAGGCATAAAAAAGTCATATTATAATAAGGCATAAAAACTCATAGTATAGTAAGGCATTAAAAATCACAGTTTAGTAAGGCATGAAATGCATTTTATAGTAAGGCATAAAAAGTCACAGTACAGTAAGTCATAAAAACATTATACTATAGTAAGTCAGAAAAAAAGTCATAGTATAGTAAGGCATTAAAAAGTCATACTACAGTAAGGCATAAAAATGTCATAGTATAGTAAGGGATAAAAAAAGTCATAATATAGTACTGCATAAAAAGTCATAGTATAGTAAGGCATAAAAAGTCATAGTACAGTAAGTCATAAAAACATCATAGTATAGTGAGTCAGAAAAACATGCAACAGTATAGT
>NW_019440901.1:0-424 GCF_002814215.2 Seriola lalandi dorsalis
GCCTTACTATAATATGACGTTTTTTGACGTTTTTATGCCTTGCTATTCCATGACATTATTATGTCTACCTATACTACGATGTTTTTTGATGTTTTTATGCCTCATTGTAATATGACATTTTTTGACATTTTATGCTATACTATACTATGACCTTTTTTGGTGTTTTAATGCCTTACTATAATATGACATTCTTATGTCTGACCATACTATGACGTTTTTTGGTGTTTTTATGCATTGCTATTCTAGAACGTTTTTTGACGTTTTTATGCCTTGCTATACCATGAGATTATTATGTCTACCTATACTACGATGTTTTTTGATGTTTTTATGCCTCATTGTAATATGACATTTTTTGACATTTTATGCTATACTATACTATGACCTTTTTTGGTGTTTTAATGCCTTACTATAATATGACATTCTT
>NW_019440902.1:0-440 GCF_002814215.2 Seriola lalandi dorsalis
CCACAGTCCACAACTTTGCATTCAATAGTGTCCAATTGCTTACTTGTAGCGCAGCGGCGCATTCCTTCTTAAATTCCATCGATCAGCTGATTTTACTCACGCCAGCTGGCCTCTCCATTGTTTCTATCAGCGAGTGGAGCGATTGCTTGAATCCGCGGATTCTTCGTCTTCTTTCCAGTCGTCCGTGAAGTTTTTCGACTTGGGTTTTCTCTCTCCTTTCATCCTAAAAGCCAAACAACTACTCCAAGAGCTCTGCAAATCCAGGTATGGATGGGATCAAATTATTCCACAGGAATTTGCGAGGCCATGGCAAAGATGGCTCGAGGAGCTAAGCCATTTGCGTGGATTTCAAGTGACAAGATGCATCAAGCCTGAGAACTTTGACCCAGTGGTGACTGCTGAGCTTCATCACTTCTGCGATGCAAGTGAGTCAGGTTACG
>NW_019440903.1:0-566 GCF_002814215.2 Seriola lalandi dorsalis
TCTATTTGAGTAGCATTCATGAAGAATATGATGGATTTCATGTTTACATGTCATAAAGATATCAGTTACACGTGAGAATGCAATCCTGTTCAAAAGCGCTTTTAAGCGTCAGGATCGGCTCTAATTCCTCGTTAGAAGCTTTCTCTGTGTCTGAGAACTGAGTTTTTCTAACTGTTGTCCTGTCTGTACAGAACAGTTCAGGATAGGTTTTGCTGTCTATTTGAGTAGCATTCACAAAGAATATGATGGATTTCATGTTTACATGTCATAAAGTTATCAGTTACACCTGTATGTAATCCTTTTCAATAGAGCTGTTTTAACGTTTCCAGCGCCTAAATCGTCTCTTTTCCTCGTTAAAGCTGTCTGTGTGTCTCACAAATCTCAGGATTCACATTTAGTGGGATTTCTACACAGAACACTTCAGGATAAGTTTTCCTGTCTATTTGAGTAGCATTCATGAAGAATATGATGGATTTCATGTTTACATGTCATAAAGATACCAGCTACACCTTAGAATGCGATACTGTTGAAAAGCGCTGTCAAGCATCAGGATCTGCTCTAAGTCC
>NW_019440904.1:0-449 GCF_002814215.2 Seriola lalandi dorsalis
TGATCTAATTTACCTGATTGCTTGCGGGTTTGTCCTTGGATGGGACTCTTTAGGTCATTTAAGTGCTTTTTTTCCTCTTCTTTGAATGAGACATGACCATATTTAGAAAATTAGGAGTAATTGTCCATTATAGTGTTGACTCTTACATGTCTGTCCGTGTGAATGAAGGCTCTCTCCTTGTAAATTAGGTGTGGAAAACAGTATGTCAAAGACCAGCCTGCTTGCTCACTGGTTATATGTCAGCACTCCTAAAAAGCCTAAAGAAAACAACAATGCAAACAATATGTAGGATTTGAGTCAGACGCTGAGCTGATATTCATGCTTTCCATGAATATGTTGCTGCTCTTGCATTTATTGCTTCCCTATGTTTTTTTTTAAACTCAAGTGGGTGGGGGTTTGGTGCGTCTCAGCTGAAACTGAAGACATGAACTGAGAGTTTATTCATGAGT
>NW_019440905.1:0-534 GCF_002814215.2 Seriola lalandi dorsalis
TCAAAAAAGATCTTAGTGTAGTATGGCAGAAAAATGTCAAAAAACGTCTTAGTATAGTATGGCATAAAATGTCAAAAAAACACCATAGTATATTAAGGCATAAAAGGTCATAAGATCATGGTAGTATGGTCTGGCATGAGATGTAATAGTATAATTGGCCATAAAAATGCCAAAGTAGATCTTAGTATAGTATGGCATAAAATGTCAAAAATACATCATAGTATATTAAGGCTTCAAAGTTCATAAAAACATTATAGTTTGGTCTGGCACGAGAGGAAATAATATAATTAATCATAGAAATGCCAAAAAAGATCTTAGTGTAGTATGGCAGAAAAATGACAAAAAACGACATAGTATAGTATGGCATAAAATGTCAAAAATACATCACAGTATATTAAGGCATAAAAGGTCATAAAATCATCATATTGTGGTCAGACATGAGACGAAATAATATAATTAGCCATAAAAATGCCAAAAAGGATCTTAGTGTAGTATGGCAGAAAAATGACAAAAAACGAAATAGTATAGTATGGC
>NW_019440906.1:0-446 GCF_002814215.2 Seriola lalandi dorsalis
CTGTGAAGCTGTTAGGATCATTGTTGGCGCCTCCAAATTTTAGGCCGGAAAAGGGCAGATTGCCCTATTGGAGTTAAAAGAGAGTTAATGTCTCAAGTTAAGGAGTTGTGGAGATGATGTTGGGGACTTGCGTGCCAGTGAGGGTATACTGGTCCTCAGTTTTTTGGATGTTGTACCATTGTACTCCTGAAAGCCTGATAACAAGCCTCTCAATTTACCTGTCAATTTATGTTTCACTCACAGCTCCTTTGGATTAAAATGAAACAACTGAGGTGGTTTAGGTGGCATCAAATCATGACCATTCCCAGACCCAGAGCACACTGGAGGAATTATGCATATCTCATCTGGTTGAGATCCACCAGGTTGAGCTGGAGGATATGGCAGAGGAGTAAAATGTCTTGACTGATACAACATCTGCTTCGTTTACTGTCACCTTGACCAGGACA
>NW_019440907.1:0-433 GCF_002814215.2 Seriola lalandi dorsalis
AAAAAAAGTCATAGTATAGTAAGGAGAAAAAAGTTTAAAAAAAGTTACAGTATAGAAAGGCAAAAAAAATCATAGTATAGTAAGGCAAAAAAAGTCAGAAAAATATCATAGTATAGTAAGGCATAAAAAGTAAAAAAAAGTCATAGTATAGTATGGCAAAAAAAGTAAAAAAGAAGTCATAGTATAGTAAGGCAAAAAAAGTAGAAAAAAAGTCATAATATAGTAAGGAGAAAAAAGTAAAAAAAAGAGTGAAAGTATAGAAAGGCAAAAAAAGTCAGAAAAAAGTAAAAAAGAAGTCATAGTGTAGTAAGGCAAAAAAAGTCAGAAAAAAGTCATAATATAGTAAGGCATAAAAAGTCATAGTATAGTAAGGCAAAAAAAGTATGAAAAAAAAGTCATAGTATAGTAAGGCAAAGAAAGTATAAAAAAAAAA
>NW_019440908.1:0-454 GCF_002814215.2 Seriola lalandi dorsalis
GAATGGCTAAGAACAAAACATTGGACTATTCTGAAGTGGCCTTCTATGAGCCCCGATCTAAATCCTATTGAACATCTGTGGAAGGAGCTGAAACATGCAGTCTGGAGAAGGCACCCTTCAAACCTGAGACAGCTGGAGCAGTTTGCTCACGAGGAGTGGGCCAAAATACCTGTCGACAGGTGCAGAAGTCTCATTGAGAGTTATAGAAATCGCTTGATTGCAGTGATCGCCTCAAAAGGTTGTGCAACAAAATATTAAGTTAAGGGTACCATCATTTTTGTCCAGGCCAGTTTCATTAGTTTGTTTTTTAAAATTATTCTGTTGAACCACAATTCAAAAGCAATGCCTGATTTTCATTAGTTAATTTTCAGTTAATTTTTGTTTATTATTACTTTTGTCAGTTTCAAGTTATTTCAGTGACCATTGTGAGTTTTTCTTTCTTTAACGGAAGGGT
>NW_019440909.1:0-311 GCF_002814215.2 Seriola lalandi dorsalis
TTGTCTCTGGTTGTTTGTCTCTGGTTGTTTGTCTCTTGTTGTTTGTCTCTGTCTCACTGTCTTCTGTCTCCTCCACAGAGTGAACTCAGGTCAAAGATGAAACAGTCGACATCAGGAACAGAAGCAGCTCCACTGATCCAACTCCCCTGATGGCTGATCAATCCGTTTGATTGATCTGTTGATCGATCAGTCTGATTGGTCTGTTGATTAATCGGTTTGATTGGTCTGATCAATCAGTCTGATCGATCTGTTGATCGATCAGTCTGATTGGTCTGTTGATTGATCTTTGATCATTGATCCTGACTTTGGAG
>NW_019440910.1:0-690 GCF_002814215.2 Seriola lalandi dorsalis
GTGTTGGCTTTCAATCCTATCACAAACCTCTTGTTATTAACCAGACATTTAATGTGGTCAATTTTAGGCAGCTTTCAAAGCTGGGTCAGAGGTCAAATTTGGTCTCTATATTTAAGTGATATTTCAGGATAGCATTATCTGATTTACTGGAGTAATACCTCATTGTAAAGCTTATATTCTATTCTTTCAAACAAGTGTTAGCTTTCCATCCTATCACAAAGCTCCTGTTATTAACAACACATTTAATGTGGTCAATTTTAGGCAGTTTTCAGTGCTGGGTCAGAGGTCAAATCTGGTCTTGATATTTAAGCTGCTATTCCATGATAGCATTATCTGATTTACTGGAGTAATACCTCATTGTAAAGCTTACATTCTCTCCTTCCAACATGTGTTGGCTTTTCATCCTATCACAAAGCTCCTGTTATTAACCAGACATTTAATGTGGTCAATTTTAGGAAGCTTTCTTCTCAGCACCGAGAAAGGTACCCCTTCTACAGAATGCCTAAGCCGCTGAGCCACCCCTTCTCACCCCTTCCTCGGTCGAAAAAGACAGCGCTTTAAAGAACCGGTATACACTGCCCAGCACCGAGAGAGGTACCCCTTCTACAGAATGCATGAGCCGCTGAGCCACCCCTTCTCACCCTTTCCTCGGTCGAAAAAGACAGCGCTTTAAAGAACCGGTATACACTG
>NW_019440911.1:0-413 GCF_002814215.2 Seriola lalandi dorsalis
AGAATGTTTGAAATGTAACATGTAGATTTTAAGACAATGTCCTTCATGTGACCATACTGTCAGCATCCTTCACACGAGGTAACACACACTACATGACATCCAGAATGTGCATATTATTATTATTACAGTCAAAGAACTGCTGTGTAATCCATATGTATAGACTATTAGCTTTGGGAAATGTTTATATTGTTGTCTGATCAATTAACCACTTGTATCATGATTAATACCAGGTTTGAAGGATGTAATATGAAATCAACACTCTTATTACTCCTCTCTGCTATTATTAATGCAAGTAGTTTTATGTTATTCCATTTAATGTTTTGTGGTCATGGTGGAAGAAGGATGTGCGAGTTTATAAGTAAACTCTAGATTTAAATTATTCCAAAGTTCAGTGGAAAATTACTCTCTTCTCC
>NW_019440912.1:0-493 GCF_002814215.2 Seriola lalandi dorsalis
TTTTCTTCACTTTTCTTGCCATACTATACTATGTCGCTTTTTGACTTTTTATGCCTTTCTATACTATGATTTATTTTTTCACTTTTCAAGCCTTACTATACTATGATGTTTTTTTCACTTTTCATGCCTCACTATAATATGACTTTTTCTTCACTTTTCATGCCTTACTATACTATGTCGTTCTTTGACTTTTCATGCCTTATTATATTATGAATTTTTTTGACTTTTTATGCCTTACTATAATTTGACATTTTTTAAATTTTTATGTCTTATTATACATGATGTTTTTTTCACTTTTAATGCTTCACTATAATATGACGTTTTTATGACTTGTTATGCCTAAGTATACAATGATTTTTTTTTCACTTTTCATGCGTTACTATACTATGACTTTTTTCGACTTTTCAAGCCTTACTATACTATGACGTTTTATGCCTGACTATATTATGACGATTTTTTTCACTTTTCATGCCTTACTATACTATGACGTTTT
>NW_019440913.1:0-561 GCF_002814215.2 Seriola lalandi dorsalis
GTCAGGCACAAAACGTCACAGTATAGTAAGGCATAAAAATGCCAAAAAAATACATATTATAGTAGAGCATAAAAATGTCAAAAAACGTCATAGTATTGTATGGCATAAAATTTCAAAAAAACATCATAGTATAATAAGGCATAAAAATGGCAAAAAACGTCATAGTATAGTATGGCATAAAATTTCAAAAAAAGTCATACTATAGAAGAGCATAAAAATGTCAAAAAACGTCATAGTATAGTATGGCATAAAATTTCAAAAACGTCATAGTATAATAAGGCATAAAAATGGCAAAAAACGTCATATTTTAGTAGAGCATAAAAATGTCAAAAAACGTCATAGTATTGTATGGTATAAAATTTCAAAAACACATCATAGTATAATAAGGCATAAAAATGGCAAAAAACGTCATAGTATAGTATGGCATAAAATGTCAAAAAACATCATAGTATAGTATGGCATAAAATTTCAAAAAATGTCATAGTATATTAAGTCATAAAAATGGCAAAAAACGTCATAGTATAGTATGGCATAAAATGTCAAAAAACGTCATAGTATAGT
>NW_019440914.1:0-394 GCF_002814215.2 Seriola lalandi dorsalis
CTCTGGCTGCACCTCCTTCTTCTTCTCTCTGATGGTCACTGCTCCTTTCTCGGCCTGAGAGCCGCTGTCACTGTTGGTCTGTTTCCTTTTGAGAACAGGGACTTTAAAATCCTTCTGCTCCATCACGTCTTCATCAGTGTCTCTCACTGTGTCTCTCGCTGTGTCTCTTACTGTGTCTCTCACTGTGTCTCTCACTGTGTCTCTCACAGTGTCTCTCACTGTGTCTCTCACTGTGTCCTCTGCTGCTGTGTTTGCAGTGTTCACCACAGTCTGCTCTCCTGCTGCCGTTTCACTGTCACCACTTTTCTCCCTCCCTGTGTGACTGACAGCTGCTTCATGTCCTTGTCTCTGAGTGTCAGAGTCTTCTTGACTCTGCTGTGTCTCTTTTGTCCCC
>NW_019440915.1:0-465 GCF_002814215.2 Seriola lalandi dorsalis
AAAAAAAACTACATAGTATAGTATGGCAAAAAAAAGTGAAAAAACGACATAGTATACTATGGCAAAAAGTGAAAAAACGACATGATATAATAAAGCATAAAAACATCAAAAAATGTCATAGTATAGTAAGATTTAAAGACAAAATAGTATAGTAAGGCCTAAAATGTGAAAAAAAACTACATAGTATAGAATGGCAAAAAAAAAACTACATAGTATAGAATGGCAAAAGAAGTGAAAAAACGACATAATATACTATGGCAAAAAGTGAAAAAACGACATGGTATAATAAAGCATAAAAACATCAAAAAATCTCATACTATAGTATGGTATAAAGACATAATAGTATAATAAGGCCCAAAATTCGAAAAAAAACTACATAGTATAGTATGGCAAAAAAAAGTGAAAAAACGACATAGTATACTATGGCAAAAAGTGAAAAAACGACATGATATAATAAAGCATAAA
>NW_019440916.1:0-1082 GCF_002814215.2 Seriola lalandi dorsalis
GTTTTATGCCTTACTATACTATGACATTTTTTGACATTTTTATGCCTTACTATAGTATGAAGTTTTATGCCTTACTATAGCATGATGTTTTTTGACGTTTTAGTGCCTCACTATACTATGACGTTTTTTTACATTTTTATGCCTTACTATACTATGACATTTTTTGACAATTTTATGCCTTACTATACTATGACGTTTTTATGCCTTACTATACTATGATATTTTATGCCTTACTATAGCATGATATTTTTTGGCATTTTTATGCCTTACTATACGATGACGTTTTATGCCTTGCTATAGCATGACATTTGGTAGCGTTATACCTTACTATACTATGACTATACTATGAAGTTTTATGCCTTACAATACTGTGACGTTTTTTGACGTATTATGCCTTACTATACTATGACATTTTTTGGCATTTTTATGCCTTAGTATACTGTGACGTTTTATGCCTTACTATACAATGAGGTTTCATGGCGTTTTTATGCCTTACTATAGCATGACGTTTTTGAAGATATTAGACCTTACAATACTGTGACATTTTTTGACATTTTTATGCCTTACTATACTATGAAGTTTTATGCCTTACTATACTATGAAGTTTTATGCCTTACTATACTATGACGTTTTTTGATGTGTTATGCCTTACTATACTATGACGTTTTTTGACGTTTTATGCCTTACTATACTATGAAGTTTTATGCCTTACTATACTATCACGTTTTATGCCTTACTATACTATGACGTATTTGATGTTTTATGCCTTACTATACTATGAAGTTTTATGCCTTACTATACTATGAAATTTTTTGACATTTTTATGCCTTACTATACTATGAAGTTTTATGCCTTACTATACTATGATGTTTTTTGAGGTTTTATGCCTTACTATACTATGACATTTTTTTACATTTTTATGCCTTACTATACTATAAAGTTTTATGCCTTACTATACTATGACGTTTTTTGACGTTTTATGCCTGACTATACTATGACGTTTTTTGACGTTTTTATGCCTTTCTATACTATGACTTTTTTTTCCGTTTTTTGCCTTACTATGCTATGATGTTTTTTGGCAT
>NW_019440917.1:0-642 GCF_002814215.2 Seriola lalandi dorsalis
CAGAGAGGAGGGAGCCCCTCCCTCTAAAACCACTCTGTGTGGGGAACATGAGAGAAAGACCAGAGCTCAGAGGTGAGATGAGGATCTCTAACTGTCCATGACTCACATCACTGCTCCATCATTATTCACACTCAAAGCTCTGTGTGTGTTAGAGACACACCACACTCTGCTGGACCTGGACCTGGACCTGGACCTGGACATAGACGTGGACCTGGACGTGGACATAGACGTAGACGTAGACGTAGACGTAAACCTGGACCTGGACCTGGACCTGGACCTGGATCCAGCTGTGTGTCCACGAAGAGTGACCAGTCAATGCTCCTTCCTCCTATTGATGAAAGGTCAGAATTTAAAACAGTCAGAAAGACGTTTCTCACTAAAAGTCAGTTGTTGTGTTTATTTAAAGACTGAAGATATTTTTCATCAGTTTTTATTCAACATGCACATTTATCAGTTCTGTTTTTGTTTCAGGATCCAGCAGCAGAGACCAGACTCTCCTGAACCCAGCTGTCTGTCTTTAAAGAGCGACCTGTCTATGGGCAGGCTCATTGACTTTAAAGGGCGACGTCCATCAGCTGATCAGATGTAAGCTGTAACTGACAGTGAGACTCAGGTTATTGTAGAAAAGAACTAGTTTGTACG
>NW_019440918.1:0-408 GCF_002814215.2 Seriola lalandi dorsalis
AGTATGATGTTTCTATGACCTTTAATGCCTTAATATACTATGATGTTTTTTTGATGTTTTATGCCATACTATAATATGAGGTTTTTTGGCCTTTTTATGACTTACTATAATCTGTTATTCTATGCCTTACAATTGTATGATGTTTTAATCACCTTTTATGCCTTAATATACTATGACTTTTTTTGACGTTTTATGGCATAGTATACTATGATGTTTTTTTGATGTTTTATGCCAAAGTATACTATGATGTTTTTTTGATGTTTTATGCCATAGTATACTATGATGTTTTTTGGCATTTTTATGACTTGCTGTACTCTGTTGTTTCATCCCTTGTCATACTATGACGTTTTTATGACCTTTTATGCATTAATATACTGTGATGTTTTTTTGACGTTTTATGCCATAGTA
>NW_019440919.1:0-433 GCF_002814215.2 Seriola lalandi dorsalis
CTTCTTTCATGGACATTCAATGGAAAAGACGTTCTAGTAAGATTTTTACCTGGTAAAGAACCAATAGTCTCTAATGTTGTTTACACTGGAAGGGTTGAGGCTTCTGTGAAAAATTTCTCTGTGAAACTGAAGAATCTACAAGAGGCAGACAGTGGAGTTTATACTGCACGAGTGATTGGGACTGAAGAAGAACAAATACTAGCTGGATACAACGTCACAGTTCAAGGTAGGTTTGTTAACATCCCAGACACTGACAGAGACAATCTGCTGCCATGTTTCTAAAACGCTTCATGTAAACTTTCCCCCTCAGATCCAGTGTCTCCAGTTGCCATGACAGTAGACTCTGTGTCCAGCAGCTCAGACTCCTGTAGCCTCACTGTGACCTGCAGCACACAGGACTCACATCACATCAACAGCACCTTTACATGTGACA
>NW_019440920.1:0-459 GCF_002814215.2 Seriola lalandi dorsalis
TTTTTGACGTTTTTACATCTTATTATACTATGACATTTTCATGAAATTTTATGCCTTACTATACTATGACGTTTTTATGACATTTTATGCCTTACTATTTTATGACGTTTTAAATCTTATTATACTATGACATTTTAATGAAATTTTATGCCTTACTATACTATGACGTTCTTATGACATTTTTTGCCTTAATATAGTATGACGTTTTTATGACATTTTATGCCTTACTATACTATTACGTTTTTATGGCATTTTTTCACTTACTATACTATGACATTTTTTAACATACAATAGTATGATGTTCTTATGAGATTTCTTGCCTTACTATACAATGACATTTTATTACTTATTACACTATGATGTTCTTATGACATTTTATGCCTTACTATACTATGACGTTTTCTTGCCTTACTATACTATGACATTTTTATGACATTTTATGCCTTAATATACCATGAT
>NW_019440921.1:0-535 GCF_002814215.2 Seriola lalandi dorsalis
AACGTCATAGTATAATAAGGTATAAAACCTCATTGTATAGTAAGGCATGAAAAGGTGAAAAAACGTCATAGTCTGGTAAGACATAAAAATGGCATAAAACGTCATAGTATAGTAAGGCATAAAACGTCAAAGTATAGTAAGGCATAAAGAGGTTAAAAAAACGTCATAGTATAGTGAGGCATAAAAAGGTGAAAAAACTTCACAGTACAATAAGGCATAAAAAGGTGAAAAAACATTATAGTATAGTAAGGCAGAAAAAGGTGTAAAAACATCATAGTATATATAAGGCTTAAAAAGGTCAAATAACGTCATAGTATAGTAAGGCATAAAATTGGCATAAAACGTCATAGTATAGTTAGGCATAAAACGTCATAGTATAGTAAGGCAGAAAAAGGTGTAAAAACATCATAGTATATATAAGGCTTAAAAAGGTCAAATAACGTCATAGTATAGTAAGGCATAAAAGTGTCATATTATAGTATGGCAGAAACATGTAAAAAGAAACATCATAGTGTAGTAAGGCATAAAATGTGAT
>NW_019440923.1:0-441 GCF_002814215.2 Seriola lalandi dorsalis
TCTGTGACAACAGTAACTGCCAGTAGTGGCATGATCCATCTGCTGCTGGGACTCCTTGTCTTACTTTCTATTAAAACATAGGAAAAAAAATGGACAAAGCACCTTTGAAGCCAACGGGATTCTGAAAAAACATTTTGAAGCCTGGACTTGGGTTTGCTGCTCACTGCTGTCTTTAGTTGGCAGTTACAGGGGCCAGAGAATCCAAATTTAGGAAAAAGAGGATGGAGTCTGGGTGATGCTGAGGTGGGGTAAGAAGGCACAGATGTATTAGATATATGACCACACCACAGAGGGAAAATAATTGTAAATTGTACTAATATCAAGATTGTAGCCTTGGTTTCGTCTTTGGATGAGACACTTTTTATCAGATTGCCACTTGTTCTCTATCTCTTTACTTTAATTCATATGCACACATATGCACATGCAATTGAACATGTGTTT
>NW_019440924.1:0-429 GCF_002814215.2 Seriola lalandi dorsalis
AACTTTAATTCATTTTAAAGTTATTCTTTAATATTAATATTTTTAATATTAATATTTTCTTAATTTGTGATAGCCAATAAATTGATAAACAACCGAAATCTAACACATTTGGTGTCCAGCTCATGAGGTAGAGTACTGTTAACATAATGGTGCCGCCCGTGTGAGGCCGAGTACTAATGATTTCCAGTTACTAATAGAGCTCAGACCCAACACTAGTAATATATATTCAGTAATTAATGCAAGGATATCAGAGGCAAAAACACTCTTGGTCGGTCTATTTTGCATGTATGGCCTCAATGAGAAACAGATACTAAATGTGTCCTTGCAGGGAAGGAATAAGGCTTGCAGAAGTTACTGATGTTAGCCATTGATATGCACAGCAGTGTTTTTTCTTTCTTTTCTTTTTTTTTTTTTTTTGTCTTCCCACAC
>NW_019440925.1:0-673 GCF_002814215.2 Seriola lalandi dorsalis
ACTATGACGTTTCTATGACTTTTTATGACTTATTATACTATGACGTTTTTATGACTTTTTATGCCTTACTATACTATGTCGTTTTTATGACTTTTTATGCCTTACTATACTATGACGTTTTTATGACTTTTTATGCCTTACTATACTATGTCGTTTTTATGACTTTTTATGCCTTACTATACTATGACGTTTTTATGACTTTTTATGCCTTACTATACTATGTCGTTTTTATGCCTTACGATACTATGACGTTTTTATGACTTATTATACTATGACGTTATTATGACTTTTTATGCCTTACTATACTATGTCGTTTTTATGCCTTTTTATGCCTTACTATACTATGGCGTTTTATGACTTATTATACTATAACGTTTTTATGACTTTTTATGCCTTACTATACTATGACGTTTTTATGACTTTTTATACTATGACGTTTTTAGGACTTTTTATGCCTTACTATACTATGTCGTTTTTATGACTTTTTATGCCTTACTATACTATGTCGTTTTTATGCCTTACTATACTATGACATTTTTATGACTTTTTATGCCTTACTATACTATGTCGTTTTTATGCCTTACTATACTATGACATTTTTATGACTTTTTATGCCTTACTATACTATGACGTTTTTATGACTTTTTATGCCTTACTATACTATGTCGTTTTT
>NW_019440926.1:0-435 GCF_002814215.2 Seriola lalandi dorsalis
TGATGACTCAACCTCTATATGATTACTGGATTTTTTTTTTTTTAATATTTAATGATTTACTCAAATATTTTTTTCATTGTCAATATTGTCAGAAAGAACCTCAAAAAATTTAAATTTTGCAGCAAACTCTCTCCATCATTGTGGCTTTTATTGTTCAGTTTAATGTTGTCAACTGAATCTAGACTGGATCATAAGAAAGCATTGAAGTGTAACAGTGTGTGACTCCCTCTAGTGGATGTTGTGGAGTATTGTGTTGTCTTTGCTCCAAAGGTTTTTGTACAGAGTTTTGGTGTTTCCTGTCACTGTGGGCTGCAGAGCACAGTAGTACACAGCAGAGTCAGACACCTGAAGCTTCTGGATCGTCAGAGGAACTGATCTGACGGTGGAATTCAGAGTGGATGAAAATCTCTCCTTGTGGTCGTCTGCTGTGTTTCC
>NW_019440927.1:0-434 GCF_002814215.2 Seriola lalandi dorsalis
TCCACAGCCCTCCTGATGTTAGCCGTGGAGTATGCTGAGTACTGCTGGCAGAAGACCCTAATCTGACCCTTGCCCACCTCCCACCACTGACTAAGGGAGGGAAAAGACCCCTTCCTCGATTTCCAATAAAACCAAAAGTACTTAAAATTTTCACAAAACGTAGAGTCACGTAAAAGCTTAACATTAAAATGCCAGAAGGATGAGGATTCCTGGGTGGGAGATAAGAACAGCTCTGCTGACACTAGATGGTGGTCTGTGAAACCAACAGGGAGGATGTTGCTGTTAGTGACACGAGCTGTAAAAGCAGCAGAGATGTAAAGTCTGTCCAGCCTGGCTGCACTGACCCTGCCGTCCGAGACTTTGACCCAGGAGTACTGCCTGACTGACGGATGCTTCATCCTCCAAACATCCACCAGATCAGCTTCTCTCAGCAG
>NW_019440928.1:0-732 GCF_002814215.2 Seriola lalandi dorsalis
TATGCCTTACTATACCATGACTTTTTTTTTTACTTTTTTTGCCTTGCTATACTATGACTTTTTCTGACTTTTTCTGCCTTATTATACCATGACCTTTTTTTTTACTTTTTATGCCATACTATACTATGACTTTTTTCTGACTTTTTTTGCCTCACTATACTATGACTTTTTTTTGCCATACTATACTATGACTTTTTCTTACTGTTTTTGCCTTACTATACTATGATTTTTTCTGAATTTTTTTGCCTTACTATACTATGACTTTTTATGCCATACTATACTATGACTTTTTTCTGACTTTTTTTGCCATACTATACTATGACTTTTTATGCCATACTATACTATGACTTTTTCTGACTTTTTTTGCCTTACTATACTATGACTTTTTATGCCATACTATACTATGACTTTTTCTGACTTTTTCTGCCTTACTATACCATGACTTTTTTTTACTTTTTTTACCTTGCTATACTATGACTTTTTCTGACTTTTTCTGCCTAACTATACCATGACTTTTTTTTTACTTTTTTTGCCTTGCTATACTATGACTTTTTATGCCTTGCTATACTATGACTTTTTATGCCTTACTATATATGACTTTTCTTTGCCTTACTATACTATGACTTTTTTTTCACTTTTTTTGCCTTACTTTACTATGACTTTTTTTTAATACTTTTTATGCCTTACTATATTATGACTTTTTTCTGACTTTTTTGCCATACTATACTATGA
>NW_019440929.1:0-452 GCF_002814215.2 Seriola lalandi dorsalis
TTCCTTGAAGATCAGCCTTTTATTTTTTCCTTTTCTTCTTTCAAGCCAGCATCCAGTATCAAGATATTACATTTTTTATAGATTATAGATTGTAAATGGTTTCATTATGAATCAGTTCATTATTTTTTTCAAGTAAACAATTAGTCTAAAAATGTTAATCCCTGTTCTCCAGAACCCAAGTTATCAATCAATCAATCAATCACTTTATTTGGGGAAGTGGGTATTCAGCAGTGGGATATATATATATATATACTGTATATATTTCGCACACTTAACAACATGAAACACAAGGCACATAAATACAACACCAAGACCAAAAGCTAAAAGACAACAAGTTAATACATGAAATAAGTTATATAATAAAAACGAAACATAAACAGTACGTTAGTAAACACCGAGCTGAAACAACATCTACCTTTTCCTCCTAGAATTTAGGCGGGAGATGGCAGAGT
>NW_019440930.1:0-453 GCF_002814215.2 Seriola lalandi dorsalis
CAGGAGGTGAAGGAGGAGCAGGTGAAGGAGGAGCAGGAGGTGAAGGAGGAGCAGGAGGTGAAGGAGGAGCAGGAGGAGCTGGAGGTGAAGGAGGAGCAGGAGGAGCAGGAGGTGAAGGAGGAGCTGGAGGAGCAGGAGGTGAAGGAGGAGCTGGAGGAGCAGGAGGTGAAGGAGGAGCAGGAGGTGAAGGAGGAGCAGGTGAAGGAGGAGCAGGTGAAGGAGGAGCAGGAGGAGCAGGTGAAGGAGGAGCAGCAGGTGAAGGAGGAGCTGGAGGTGCAGGAGGAGCAGGTGAAGGAGGAGCAGCAGGTGAAGGAGGAGCAGCAGGTGAAGGAGGAGAGGGAGGAGCTGGAGGTGAAGGAGGAGCTGGAGGTGAAGGAGGAGCAGGTGAAGGAGGAGCAGGAGGTGAAGGAGGAGCAGGAGGTGAAGGAGGAGCAGGTGAAGGAGGAGCAGGAG
>NW_019440931.1:0-455 GCF_002814215.2 Seriola lalandi dorsalis
CCAGGCGGGGTATTGGGTTAAGTTTTCAACTAGCAATAATCACGTCTCAGCAGAACTTCACAGACTATGAAATTGCCCCTGCGAAAGAGTAAAGAGAGCAACTACCAGTTTACAAATGGAGCTGGTGCAACACTCACAACACACGTGGTGCACTTCTCATCCCTAGCATTTTTTGTTTACGGCAAACCCCGCCTCTTCCGGGTGTAATAACCTGATCTTAATCAGTTATTTTGTATTTTGTCTCTCATTTAAAATATGTGAATTGTTGACAGGTGCATAATTTTAATTCAGTTGGGTTAAGTTGCATCTAAAAGTAATACTTTTAAAATTGGTTCAGTTCATTATCAAAAAGAAAAGCATAACGGTAATTGTCATTTTATTTTGAAGAATTAATGACCTGGATGTTTTTGTCTTCCGGTTGACCTCTGTTGGTGTTCACGTGGGGTTACGAAAAA
>NW_019440932.1:0-463 GCF_002814215.2 Seriola lalandi dorsalis
GTCTCACTGTAGATTAGAACAAGGAACAAAGTGAACAAACTATTCAGTACTCAGTCAGTTAACTTACACTTTTAGAAATCTTGAAGTCTAGTCTCTATAAAACTGACATAACTCCATGTTTTTAAAGCGTAGCTGCAGTAATAGATGCACATCACACTCAAAACCACAGACCATGAACTTTAAACCAGCCAGTCACCATCAGGAAACATTTCTACTGTCCAGGTAAACAGTGATACAACACAGTGATCTGTTCATCACACATGTACAGATTTCTCTGGTAGGATTCACCTGCTGAACTCACCTCAGGTCGACTTACACACCTTCATATGTAGAGAAGAAGCTGCTCACTCTCCTTCGTCAGTCCTGGTGCCTCTGTGTGTCTGATCTGAGGACGAGTCACAGCCTCATAACTTCAGAGTCCAAGTCTCAAAAACATCAGTGACGTGAAAACCAGTCTAACCTG
>NW_019440933.1:0-476 GCF_002814215.2 Seriola lalandi dorsalis
CATCATAGTATGCTAAAGCATCAAAGGAAATAGTATTTTAATGCATAAAAATGCCAAAAAAACATTATAGTATAGTATGTCATGAAAATGTCAAAAAACGTCATAGTATAGTATGGCATAAAACGTCAAAAAAAACAGCATAGTATATTATGGCATAAAAGGTCGTACAAATGTCATATTATGGTAGAGAATAAGATTATAGAGGATAGGGAGGCATAATAATACCAAAAAACGTCATAATATAGTATGTCCTAAAAATGTCCAAAAACGTCACAGTATAGTATGGCATAAAACGTCAAAAAAACATCATAGTATGTTATGGCATAAAAGGTCATAAAAACGTCATAGAATGGTACAGAATAAGATTACATAGGATAGGGAGGCATAATAATGCAAAAAAACATCATAGTATAGTATGTCATCAAAATGTCAAAAAACGTCATAGTATAGTATGGCATAAAATGTCAAAAAAACAG
>NW_019440934.1:0-432 GCF_002814215.2 Seriola lalandi dorsalis
ATAGTACAGTGTTTCATACAAATATCAAAAAACGTCATAGTATAGTATGGCATAAAAATGTCAAAAAATATCATAGTATAGTATGGCATAAAAATGTCAAAAAACGTCATAGTATAGTGTGGCTTAAAAATGTCAAAAAATATCATAGTATATTATGGCATAAAACGTCAAAAAACGTCATAGTACAGTGTTTCACAAAAATATCAAAAAACGTCATAGTATAGTATGGCATAAAAATGTCAAAAAAACATCATAGTATAGTATGGCTTAAAATGTCAAAAAATATCATAGTATAGTATGGCATAAAAACGTCAAAAAACGTCATAGTATAGTATGGCATAAAAATGTCAAAAAACATCACAGTATTGTAAGGCGTAAAAATATCAAAAAATATCATAGTATAGTGTGGCATAAAAATGTCAAAAAACATCA
>NW_019440935.1:0-401 GCF_002814215.2 Seriola lalandi dorsalis
TAGTGTCAAATCATATCAGAAGTTATGTCATGACTAGGGGTGGGACGAGACTAACGGGAAGAACCTTTATGCTCCCCTTTCAGTTTTTAGTCTGTAAGCCCAGCATTAGTTAAAACCAGACTCGGACAATAATAACAAAAAAATATCCTTACAAATAATCTAAATAGAAACATATTACAGACAGTAGCAGCATTAGAGCTGAAACTCACTCGCTCAACGGTGAGAAAAAAAAAAAAAATATAGCTGTGTAAAAAAGTCTAAGACATGGGTTACAGGTCTGAATAGATATGCATTCTCATATACGTGTATGTGCACAAGTATGTATTGCCCTACTTCCTCGTCCGCAGCCAGCCAGCTCCGCTCCTCACCAAATTCATGACCTGCAAGAAACAGCAAACAGA
>NW_019440936.1:0-810 GCF_002814215.2 Seriola lalandi dorsalis
ATCATCAGACATCAACTGAATTAATTTATTGTATTATCCACCATCAACTTTACAAATATAATTTCCCATGAAGGAAAATCAGGTTTAAAAACATGAGTTTGAAGAGTCAGAGTGAACGTGAAGAATCCTGCTCATCACTGAAATTCACTTTCATTAACTGGACATTTTGTAGCAAAAGTCAAGTGAGCAGGAAAATCCTCCACAATCCTTCATGTAGAAGTCAATTGATTTGAGGAGAGAAAAGAAAAGCAGTGTGATGATTGATGAAGCAGCAGCTGATGACGATCCACAATTCTCTTCCAATATCAGACTTTTTGGACTCTTCAACAACTTTCTTGTCTCAAGCAGAAATAAAGAATTCCTTCAGCTGTGCAGTGAGACTGAAACATCTTTTCACTAATGTTGAACTTTTTCATTGAACAACGGCTGCATCAGGAACTTTGTACTAACTCTGAACAAACTAACATGTAAAGTGTGAAGCAGCAGAAAGTGACTTCAAACACATTTTACACTTCTTCAATAAAACAAGTGAAGGAAAAGAAATGTTTGTTCTTACCTGTTACATACAGTTTAGTTCCAGAGCCAAAGATGAGGTGGTACCTTCCTCCCACAGTGAAAAAGACTGATACAAAAACCTGTCGGCTGCTGAATGTGTCAGCTGAGGTGAAGGATCCACATTATGAACCAGGATCATATTTCAGCTCCATCATGTGTTTCTCTAATGTTCATATCAACACGACTGTCTCTTCTTCTCTTTTCTTTGTTCTTCACACTGAAATATCTCAACAAATATTCCCATTTCAATTGGTT
>NW_019440937.1:0-447 GCF_002814215.2 Seriola lalandi dorsalis
TGAAGAAGACGTTTCCTCACGCTGTATATGTGCATTGCAGCTCACACAGACTTAATCTCGTCCTGTGCACAGCAGCGAAAGTGTCCCCTGGTATTTCAACTTTTTTTGGTGTCATAAATAGCCTGCATACTTTTATGACGGGGGCGCACAGACACGCAAAATTTCTGGAAATTCAAAAGCAGATGCGACCTGGGAAAAAACCGCTGGAGCAATCCTGTGATGTGCGGTGGAGCTCGTGGTCAAATGCAGTCAGTAAAGTGTTAACACTCCTAGGACCTATTTTGGAGACCCTGGCCACATTCTGTGAAAGTTCAGGCCAAACAAAAATTGAAGCCGACTCACTGCTGCATCAAATACAAACAAAAAAGTTTCTGTTTCTCCTCATTACATTCAACCAGCTATTTGAAGTCAGCGACTTTGCCACTAAAGGCTTGAAATCTTCCACAT
>NW_019440938.1:0-444 GCF_002814215.2 Seriola lalandi dorsalis
GTGCGAGACTAGAAGAACATAAATATAATATGCACTGATAATCAATAAAACAAATAGAAAAGATAAACAGCATGAAGTGTAAATTCTCCCAAACACAGACTCCACTCAGGCTGTAGTTTGCACACACACACACACACACACACACACGGCTACTTGTGAACTGATGCTCATTTACAGACCTGCTCACATAAGTCTCTCTCTCTCTCTCCCACACTTATCACCTGTTCCTCTGATAGTTGGCTGTCTCTTGGGAAACCTCCCACCTCTGTACACACACACGCACACACACAAACACACACACACAAACACACACACACTGAGCCTCCCAAATCTAATAAATATTTCAAAGGCGGAAAGTTTAGTAAACAAAGGTGTGTGTGTGTGTGTTTGTGTGTATGTGTGTGTGTGTTGTATTGGAGTTTCTGAGGGATGCTGAGAGGAGGT
>NW_019440939.1:0-395 GCF_002814215.2 Seriola lalandi dorsalis
ATGTATTCTTTAGGGGAATTAAATGTTGTATTTTCTTTATGAATCTAACTTCTTTTATGTTTATTCAGGACAAGTTGCTGCAGTTTGTCGACGTGAACTCAAATCTAACCTGAAGAAGAAGTTCCAGTGTGTGTTTGAGGGGATCGCTAAAGCAGGAAACCCAACCCTTCTGAAGCAGATCTACACAGAGCTCTACATCACAGAGGGAGGGACTGGAGAGGTCAATGATCAACATGAGGTCAAACAGATTGAAACAGCATCCAGGAAACCAGTCAGACCAGAAACAACCATCAGACAAGAAGACATCTTTAAAGCCTCACCTGGAAGAGACGGACCAATCAGAAGAGTGATGACAAAGGGAGTGGCTGGCATTGGGAAAACAGTCTTAACACAGA
>NW_019440940.1:0-980 GCF_002814215.2 Seriola lalandi dorsalis
ACTTTTTATGCTTTACTATACTATGACATTTTTATGACTTTTTATGCCTTACTATACTGACTTTTTATGCCTTGTTATGTTATGTCGTTTTTATGACATTTTATGCCTTGTTATACTTTGTCGTTTTTTTGATATTTTATGCCTTACTATAGTATGACTTTTTATGCTTTACTATACTATGACTTTTTATGCCCTACTATACTATGTCTTTTTGACTTTTCATTCCTTAATACACTATGACTTTTATACCTTATCATACTATGTCGTTTTTATGACTTTTCATGCCTTACAATACTATGTCGTTTTTTTGACTTTTTATGCCATACTATAGTTTGACTTTTTATGCCTTACTATAGTTTGACTTTTTATGCCTTACTTCACTTTGTCGTTTTTTTGACTTTTTATGCTTTAATATACTATGTTGTTTTTTTGACTTTTTATGCCTTACTATAGTATGACTTTTTATGCCTTACTGTACTATGACTTTTATTGCCTTAATATACTATGTCGTTTTTATGACTTTTTATGCCTTATTACACTATGTTGTTTTTTTGACTTTTTATGCCTTACTATACTATGATTTTTCATGCCTTATTAGACTTTGTTGTTTTTATGACTTTTTATGCCTTACTATACTATGACTTTTTATGCCTTACTATACTATGTCTTTTTATGCCTTATTATAACATGTCATTTTTATGACTTTTTATGCCTTACTATACTATGTTGTTTTTTTTACTTTTTATGCCTTACTATACTATGACTTTTTATGCTTTACTGACTTTTTTAGTCCTTAATATACAATGACTTATTATGCCTTACTATACTATGATGTCTTTTGACAATTTTATGCCATAGTATATAGTGACGTTTTTTGACAATTTTATGCTTTACTAAACTATGACACTTTTTTACAATTTTATGCCATACTATATAGTGACATTTTTTGAAGTTCTTATGCCTTAATATACAAAGACTTT
>NW_019440941.1:0-444 GCF_002814215.2 Seriola lalandi dorsalis
AACGTCATAGTATAGTATGGCAAAAAATGGCAAAAAAACGACATAGTATATTAAGGCATAAAAGGTCATAACACCGTCATAGGATGGCAAGGAATCAAACAACATGGTATAATAAGTCATAAAAATGCCAAAAAATGTCATAGTATAGTATGGCAAAAAAGTGAAAAAAACGACATAGTATAGTATGGCAAAAAATGTGAAAAAAAACGCCAAAGTATAGTATGGCAAAAACAGTGAAAAAAACGACATAGACCTAAAAAGTGAAAAAAACGACATAGTATAGTATGGCAAAAAAGTGAAAAAAACGACATAGTATAGTATGGCAAAAGAGTGAAAAAAACGCCATAGTATAGTATGGCAAAAAAGTGAAAAAAACGACATACACCTAAAAAGTGAAAAAAACAACATAGACCTAAAAAGTGAAAAAAACGACATAGTATAGTA
>NW_019440942.1:0-439 GCF_002814215.2 Seriola lalandi dorsalis
ACGTTTTTTGCCATTTTTATACCTTACTATACTAGGACGTTTTTTGTCATTTTTATGCCTTGCAATACAATTTAATTTGATGTCTTACCATACTATGATGTTTTTATGACTTTATATACCTTAATATACAATGATGTTTTTTTGACATTTTATGCCATACTATACTATGACGTTTTTTGTCATTTTTATGCCATACTATACTATGACATTTTTTGTCATTTTTATGCCTTACTGTATTATGTTGTTTTATTTCTTACCATACTATGACGTTTTTATGACCTTTTATGCATTTATATAGTATGATGTTTTTTTGACATTTTTTGCCATACTATACTATGACGTATTTTTAAATATTTTTATGAAATATTGTACTATGATGTTTTTTCTACATTTTTATGCCTTACAATACAATTTCATTTGATGCCTTACCATACTATGA
>NW_019440943.1:0-460 GCF_002814215.2 Seriola lalandi dorsalis
ATCGGCACCCTCTTAATTTAAAGAAGCAGCCGGGAGTACCTGCACAGAAGCTGAGTGACGTACCGCTGGGTGATGGGGGCCACCCTCGAAAACATACCCACCGTCAAACAGCCCTTTCCTTTGGAACCCCATTTTCTTTACCGCCGATCTGCTAATTTTTTGGAAGTGTTTTGTTGGACGTAAAAAAAATAAAGGAGTTGTCATGGAAAATAATCTTTTGGTTTTTGTAGGATCATCCGAATTTAAGATAAACACAAAGCTTGTGCTACAGAAAATGGACCAGACTCAGTGAATAGCTCCCTAAGCTTAACATGTACTATGATAACTATTAATTTAGCTGTACAGACTAATGAGCAGTGATAACTAACATGTCTTTGGGGTCATCAGGTGGGAACCTCCTTTCACCAGTGTTTCGTCTAGTTGGTCCCACAACACCTCCAGGAGGCTAGACAGTGATCAC
>NW_019440944.1:0-886 GCF_002814215.2 Seriola lalandi dorsalis
GCTTAAAAATGCCCAAAAATGTCATAGTATACTATGGCATAAAATGTCAAAAAAAACATCACAGTATATTAAGGCATAAAAGGTCATAAAAATGTCATAGTATGGTGAGGATTCAAACGACATAGTATATCAAGGCATAAAATGGCACAAAAACGTCATAGTATTGTATGGCTTAAAAATGACCAAAAATGTCATAGTATACTATGGCATAAAATGTAAAAAAAAACATCATAGTATATTAAGTCATAAAAGGTCATAAAAACGTCGTAGTATGGTGGGGCATCAAACGACATAGTGTATTAAGGCATAAAATGGCACAAAAATGTCATAGTATTGTATGGCTTAAAAATGCCCAAAAATGTCATAGTATACTATGGCATAAAATGTCAAAAAAACATCATAGTATATTAAGTCATAAAAGGTCATAAAAACGTCGTAGTATGGTGGGGCATCAAACGACATAGTGTATTAAGAAATAGAAATGCCAAAAAACATCATAGTAATGTATGGCTTAAAAATGCCAAAAAATGTCATAGTATACTATGGCATAAAATGTCAAAAAAACATCACAGTATATTAAGGCATAAAAGGTCATAAAAACGTCGTAGTATGGTGGGGAATCAAACGACATAATGTATTAAGAAACAGAAATGCCAAAAAACGTCATAGTAATGTATGGCTTAAAAATGCCAAAAAATGTCATGGCATAAAATGTCAAAAAAACATCACAGTATATTAAGGCATAAAAGGTCATAAAAACGTCGTAGTATGGTGGGGAATCAAACGACATAGTGTATTAAGAAATAGAAATGCCAAAAAACGTCATAGTAATGTATGGCTTAAAAATGCCAAAAAATGTCATAGTATACTATGGCATAAAATGTCA
>NW_019440945.1:0-431 GCF_002814215.2 Seriola lalandi dorsalis
GGCCGTTGCCGTTTGTATTCCTTCAGTGTCGGTGGTTCAGGAGGTTTTTACCAGCAGCTGAATTATCCACAGAGGTTTCCTCCTGTCCACAACAAACAGACTCTCTGATGAAAACTGGTAAAACACCTTTAGAAATCAGTGTTTCTGTGACACTGTTTGGTGGAGACAGGACGTCAGGGAGGGGCTGCGAGCTGAGCCGCCGCCGCCGCCGCTAACGTTTGCTCAGCTCGTTTCTCTGATGAAGTTGAGATCCAGACGTCCAGCCACTAAAAGTACTTAAAAAGAAAAAAAGTAACAGGAAATAAATGAACACTGTCAGACCAAATGAAACGACACCATCAGTACCGAGTACCTGACAGATCTGAGTGAATTAGGCAAATTATTCCAGTGTGATGATTTAAATTTGAAAGATAAATGATGTAGGAAAGAAG
>NW_019440946.1:0-437 GCF_002814215.2 Seriola lalandi dorsalis
GGGAATCGAACCCGGGCCGCGGCGGTGAGAGCGCCGAATCCTAGCCACTAGACCATCAGGGAGCTGATATCTAGCAAGATGAGTGTACAGCTGTAGTTGGATGAACTCCTATGGGCGTCCTTATATACACTTTGATAAGTTTAAGTTAATTAGCCAAAAAGGACATACAGTTATGTTACTGTTGACCATCTCAATGTAGCAATTTGGACTTGAAAAGAACTGAAACTATAGAGAAAAAGCATTCATTTTGTGTTCATACAAAAATGGTTACAGACGAAACCTCCTACAAAGACTGACTCAATAAATATTCTGACGAATGTTAAAAGTATGGACGCAATGAAATTTTCCTCCAGATTGGGAATTGAACCTAAGCCACGGTGGTGATACCGCCAAATCCTAACCAATAATCAAACAAAACTTCTCATTGTAAATATGGC
>NW_019440947.1:0-417 GCF_002814215.2 Seriola lalandi dorsalis
TTTTCCACAGATAATTTAACACGATTTAACATGATGAAACTGAAGCTAAAAGAAAACAATACAGAAAATAAATGAATGGAAAGAAAAAGAAAAAAAAATCTTAAAAGTGAGAGAAAAATGAAAAGATATAAAGGTGGAAAGAATGAAAAGTAATTTTGCTAAATAATGTCCAAATGCATTTATTTATACCTGAAATAAATGAAAATAAGAGATTAAATGTAGTTGTTGACAAAATATTCTCAGCGCAGGGTCCATTTAGTATCTGTGCCAGAGCTTTTAGGGCTATTACATGGACTTCCTCGGCAGATGGAGGTTGCTGGATGTTTTTGTGATCACTTTTAAAGACTTCTCGTGTATGTTGAGATTGAAAGATACAGTAAATATTGTGATATAAATATATTAATATATATATATATT
>NW_019440948.1:0-423 GCF_002814215.2 Seriola lalandi dorsalis
GTACTGTAGGCAAAGCTGCTTGATTTGAACTTTCCCTACATCCCACCACTGCTGCAAGGAACTGTACTCAGCTTTAGTCTGTCTGTGATTGTCCCAGAAACACTTGAATACATTTTTAAACACATTGTCAGACAGCAGAGAGACGTTAAAGTGCCAATACGCACTTTTACATTTCACATCTTTTATGAAAATGGAAAACTGTACCAGGGAATGATCAGATATACCGACCGGACTGATAGAACAACCTTTAAATACATTAATGTGATGTTCAAAACAATAAAGGCGATCAAGTCTGGCCAGAGATAAAAAATTATCTTTGGAGTGAGTCCAGGTGTATTGTCTCTGATTCTTATGAAAATGTCTCCAAACGTCACACAGTTCAAAAGTTTCCAGCAGCTTAATGAGCCGACTGTTAGAAGCAGC
>NW_019440949.1:0-524 GCF_002814215.2 Seriola lalandi dorsalis
TCCTCCGTCCTCTGCCCGTTGCAGCTGTCAATGCTGCTCGCCGCTCTCTCTCCTCTCTCTCTCCTCTCGCCGGTGCCGTCATCGCTGAATCAGCTGTTCCCGTGCTCTCTTCGCTACTTTTTTTCCCCAACCTCTTTCTTCTGACTCTCTGTTCTTTTGTTTCAACTACTTCCCACTCATTCACTTCTTTCTCCGCTACAACTTGACTTATTTTATGTCCGTGATCCATTTCCGTAATTAATGAGCCATTTCCCGCTTCCGTCACCATTAAATCCGTCAGAGAAAACATGAAAAAACACTCAAATAAGCCTTCCCCGAACAGTAAAACTGCCGGGGGGAATGTCCAAACAAATAAACAAACAAAGGGTGCACGGAAAAGTAAGATGTAATGAAAAAAGAAAGAAGAATGAACTAAGGGAAGTAGAAAAAAAACAGAGGTCCGCGATCCTCTCTCCTCTCTCTCACACAGGTATTGCCGACTCACGTTTGACTCACGCATGCGTGTTCAGAGTGGTATGGCCGTA
>NW_019440950.1:0-367 GCF_002814215.2 Seriola lalandi dorsalis
ACGTTTTTATGCCTTACTATACTATGACTTTTTTTTACGTTTTTATGCCTTACTATACTATGACTTTTTTTTTTTCGTTTTTATGCCTTACTATACTATGACTTTTTTTTACGTTTTTATGCCTTACTATACTATGATATTTTTATGCTTTATTATCATGTGACATTTTTTTATGTTTTTGTGCCTTACTATACTATGACGTTTTTGCGCCTTAATATACTATGCCGTTTTTTGACCTTTGTATGCCTTCATATACTTTGACGTTTTTTTACCTTACTATATTGTGACGTTTGTTGACATTTTGATGCCTTACTATACTTTGACATTTTTATGACTTACTATACTATGATGTTTTTTTAAACTTTTT
>NW_019440951.1:0-454 GCF_002814215.2 Seriola lalandi dorsalis
TTTTTGTGACCAACTATACTATAATGTTTTTGTGCCTTACTATACTATGACGCTTTTATGACATACTTTATTATGACGTTTTTTGACCTTTTATGACATACTTTACTATGACGTCTTTTGCTATTTTTATGCCTTACTTTACTATGACATTTTTTTATGTTTTTATAACATACTATACTACGACGTTTTTGTGCCTTACTATACTATGACGTTTTTATGCCATACTATACTATGATGTTTTTTGCAGTTTTTATGCCATATTATATTTTGATGTTTTTTGCTGTTTTTATGCCATACTATACTATGACGTTTTATGCCATACTGTACCATGATGTTTTTTGATGTTTTTATGAAATAATATAGAATGACGTTGTTGACCTTTAATGCCATACTATACTATGACGTTTTTTGTCGTTTTTATGACATACTATATTTTGATGTTTTTTGCTGTTTT
>NW_019440952.1:0-558 GCF_002814215.2 Seriola lalandi dorsalis
GCCCTGGCAGGAACCACGAGCGGGGGTGATGTCATGGCTGGAGCCAGGAGAGGTGGTGACGTCACATCAGGAACCAGGAGAGGTGGTGACGTCACACCAGTAGCCGTCATCGACGCCGCTGGAGAATACGGAGCAGCGGCCGCCGACACCACAGCAGGGACAGGAACAGTCGTCGACGCCGCCGGGGAACATGGAGCAGCGGCCACCGACACCACAGGAGTGACAGGAACAGTCATAGACGCCGCTGGAGAACACGAAGCAGCGGCCGTAGACACCACAGGAAAGACAGGAACAGTCGTCGACGCCGCCGGGGAACATGGAGCAGTGGCCACCGACACCACAGGAGGGACAGGAACAGTCGTCGACGCCGCCGGGGAACACGGAGCAGCGACCGCCGACAGGAAACGAGGAGCAGGGATCGGCCGGACCACTGACCAGGAACCAGAGTCAGGAGTCAGCTGGAGTGCCGACTGGACATGAGGGATAGGATTCGGCCGGACCAACGGCAGGGAACGAGGAGCAGGGATCGGCCGGACCACTGACTGGGAACAAGAGTCT
>NW_019440953.1:0-559 GCF_002814215.2 Seriola lalandi dorsalis
TTTTATGCCTTACTATACTATGACGTTTTTTGACATTTTTATGCCTTACTATACTATGACGTTTTTTGACGTTTTCATGCCTTACTATACTATGGCGTTTTTTGACATTTTTATGCCTTATTATAGTATGACGTTTCATGCCTTAACATCTGATGACATTCTTTGACGTTTTTATGCCTTACTATACTATGGCGTTTTTTGACGTTTTTATGCCTTACTATACTACGATGTTTTTTTTTTTACGTTTTTTGACGTTTTTATGCCTTACTATACTATGATGTTTTATGCCTTATTATACTATGACTTTTTATGCCTTACTATACTATGATGCTTTTTAGACATTTTTGGACGTTTTTATGCCTTACTATACTATGGCGTTTTTTGACGTTTTTATGCCTTACTATCCTATGACGTTTTTTGACGTTTTTATGGCTTACTATACTATTATATTTTTATGCCTTAATACACTATGACGTTTTATGACATTTTTATGCCTTGCTATACTATGACGTTTTTTGACGTTTTCATGCCTTACTATCCTATGACGTTTTTTGACGTT
>NW_019440954.1:0-393 GCF_002814215.2 Seriola lalandi dorsalis
ACCGGGGGTAGAATTGCATGTTCCCCTCAACTGAGGATTCAGGCGATTTTACCAGAGGTGGCCAGCATCATGACGGGGTGATTTAGGCAAAAAAAACATTTTTGTCAAAACATGACTTAGGCCATTATTTTAGGAAGGTGACGATATATAAAATATGATATCACTTAGGGTGAAATTGAATTTGCCTCATGCTCATATGATAGCTTCAGCAAAATGTTTTTTTTTTTTTGGTGTGGTGGATTCATATCAGAATACCTACCTTGTCCATTTCTCACACCAGCTGCTGCTCCATAGCCTTAAAAAAATAAGACGTAAAATCATAATCAAAATATTCACCATATCTGAGCTGATGATTTGCTTAAATAGAGCGAGCACAGATACATGGTGAACCTA
>NW_019440955.1:0-633 GCF_002814215.2 Seriola lalandi dorsalis
AGAGACAAACCAACACGAGAGTGTCCAGTTTGTAGGAGAAGACATTCAAGGGACGATCTAGCTCCTAACCTGGTGTTGAAGAACCTGTGTGAGACCTTCAGAGATCTTCAGAGGCTCTCTGCAGTCTGCACTCTGAGAAACTCAGACTCTTCTGTCTGGACCATCAGCAGCCAGTGTGTCTCGTCTGCAGAGACTCAGAGACACACAGCGACCACAGATTCAGACCCATCGATGAAGCTGCTCCACAACACAAGAAGAAGCTTCAGGAAACTCTGGGGCCCTTAAAGGAGAAGTTAAATGCTCTTAATGAAGTTAAAGTGGAGTTTGATCAAACAGCAGAACACATTAAGGTCCAGGCCCGACACACAGAGACGCAGATCAAGGAGCAGTTTAAGAGGCTTCACCAGTTTCTAGAAGAGGAAGAGGAGGCCAGGATGGCTGCACTGAGGGAGGAAGAGGAGCAGAAGAGTCAGGTGATGAAGGAGAAGATGGAGGCTCTGAGCAGAGAGATAGCAGCTCTTTCAGACACAGTCAGAGCCACAGAGGACGAGCTGAGAGCTGAAGACGTCTCATTCCTGCTCAGCTACAAGGCTGCAGTGGACAGAGTCCAGCAGCGCCCCCTGCTGGAGGATC
>NW_019440956.1:0-365 GCF_002814215.2 Seriola lalandi dorsalis
TCTTTGATGGCTTGAATATAGTTCCAAACACTTGTTACAAAGATATAAATTGAAGGGAGAACATTTTACTATTCTCAAATGCTTTTATTATCAGAAAGTGTGTAGAACAAGCAGTTGCAATCATTTCCATGATCAATTTGTCCATTTCCTTTGTTCTTCAGTCATTGGGGGTCCACTTTGTGGTCCTATCAAAGGCTTGCATGAGTGTGGGCTGAGTCTGTGACTGTGACACTTTCTTTGATTGTGCCATCTTACCCTGTGCTTCCTCATAAACATCATCATGTTTAGCTTTAAGGTGCTGCCATAGGTTGGTTGTGTTTTTTGCTTTTTGCTTGCTTGATCCCTGGCTTAGAGAAGTTGCACAA
>NW_019440957.1:0-415 GCF_002814215.2 Seriola lalandi dorsalis
ACTATACTATGACCATTTTTGCCTTACTATACTATGATGTTTTTACACATTTTTATGCCTTGCTATACTATGACGTTTTTTGACGTTTTCATGCCTTACTATACTATGATGAATTTTTTTTGACGTTTTCATGACTTACTATACTACGATGAATTTTTGTTTCCTTATTATGCCTTACTATACTATGACGTTTTTTCAAATTTTTATGCCTTACTATACTATAATGAATTTTTTTGCATTTTTATGCCTTACTATACTATGACATTTTTTGACATTTTCATGCATTATTATACTATGATTAATTTTTTTGCATTTTTATGCTTTATCAAACTATGACGTTTTTTCGCATTCTTATACCTTACTAAACTATGACGTTTTTTCGCATTTTTATGCCTAACTATACTATGACCATTTT
>NW_019440958.1:0-441 GCF_002814215.2 Seriola lalandi dorsalis
ACTATACTATGACCATTTTTGCCTTACTATACTATGATGTTTTTACACATTTTTATGCCTTGCTATACTATGACGTTTTTTGACGTTTTCATGCCTTACTATACTATGATGAATTTTTTTTGACGTTTTCATGACTTACTATACTACGATGAATTTTTGTTTCCTTATTATGCCTTACTATACTATGACGTTTTTTCACATTTTTATGCCTCACTATACTATAATGAATTTTTTTATATTTTTATGCCTTACTATACTATGACATTTTTTGACATTTTCATGCATTATTATACTATGATTAATTTTTTTGCATTTTTATGCTTTATCAAACTATGACGTTTTTTCGCATTCTTATACCTTACTAAACTATGACGTTTTTTCGCATTTTTATGCCTAACTATACTATGACCATTTTTGCCTTAATATACTATGACGTTTTTA
>NW_019440959.1:0-494 GCF_002814215.2 Seriola lalandi dorsalis
GATGGGAACACCTGCCTAGCCAGCCAGATCAGCCGAATCACCACTTAGATAGATGGGGTGGCAGGGTAGATAGGATAGATAGGGGGGTAGATAGGATAGATAGAGGGGTAGATAGGATAGATAGGGGGGTAGATAGGATAGATAGAGGGGTAGATAGGGCTGATAGAGTAGATAAGGGGGGTGGATAGGATAGATAGGGCTGATAGAGTAGATAGGAATGATAGGGTAGTTAGAGGTGTAGATAGGAATGATAGGGTAGTTAGAGGGATAGATAGGGCTGATAGGGTAGTTAGAGGGATAGATAGGGCTGATACGGTAGTTAGAGGGATAGATAGGGCAGTTAGGGTAGATAGGCCACAAACCAAATCATCCTTCTTCTAGCCACAGCTGCCATTGCAGTTCTCAGGTGTCCCATCATTACGTCATGATGACGACACAGACTTTGCTGAAGCCACGTCGTAAAAAGCACTAAATATATTGTAGTTTACTTGCTC
>NW_019440960.1:0-431 GCF_002814215.2 Seriola lalandi dorsalis
ATTTCAGGATAGCATTATCTGATTTATTGGAGTAATACCTCAGTGTGAAGCTTATATTCTATTCTTTCCAACAAGTGTTGGCTTTCCATCTTATCATAAACCTCCTGTTATTAACCACACATTTAATTTGGTCAATTTTAGGCAGTTTTCAGAGTTGGATCGCAGGTCAAATCTGGTCTCTTAAGCTGCTATTTAATGATAGCATTATCTAATTTACTGGAGTAATACCTCATTGTAAAGCTTAGATTCTCTTCTTTCCAACAATTTTCGGCTTGCCATCCTAACACAAACCTCTTGTTATTAACCAGACATTTAATGTGTTCAATTTTAGGCAGCTTTCAGTGCTGGGTCAGAGGTTAAATCTGGTCGGTATATTTAAGCTGCTATTTCAGGATAGAATTATCTGATTTATTGGAGTAATACCTCATTGT
>NW_019440961.1:0-463 GCF_002814215.2 Seriola lalandi dorsalis
AGAGATATCACCTAGTGCCGCTCAAACATCTTCATCAGAGTCAGCTTTCTCAACACAGACTGGAGCAGTCACCATAACAAATGAATCCAAGACTCCTCCACATTCTCCCGAACCTGTCAGTTCGATCCAATCTTCAACTATAGAAAATACTGAAACTCCAATAACATCCATGCAAAGTGCTTCTCCTACCAATATTTCAAACAGTCTTTCAACATCACAAATGATTGCAACTGAATTTACACCTTCCCTCTCATCTACTATATTTCCCACAAGTGAGGCAACTACAATCAAAGAAACGTCATCCAATGTTGCTCAAACATCTTCAGTGGAGTCAACTTTCTCAACACAGACTGGAGCAGTCACCATAACAAATGAATCCAAGACTCCTCCACATTCTCCCGAACCTGTCAGTTCGATCCAATCTTCAACTATAGAAAATACTGAAACTCCAATAACATCCATG
>NW_019440962.1:0-748 GCF_002814215.2 Seriola lalandi dorsalis
ATAATAGCACTCTCTTAGTAAATGAGTATCCAGCACAGTGAAAGCAGTCAGTGTGCTTGCTTCAGCAAAGCAACATGCAACTGTGCATGCTGAAGATAAAACACTACTATTGTCTTCCATATGGGTCATTCTGTGTCAAAGCAGACAGAATCCTTGAAAGTAGGTGCATCACATTTTGTTCAATGTGTAGGTCCCAAAATTATGACTTGAAAAATATTTCTATTTAATTCCAATGTTTTGATGTTTTTGGTCATAGATATTTTTCATTTTTACACTCTCAAAAACACCTTATCTGTGAAGCCATGCTTGGACATCAAACATATCTTGAAAAGTGTTAATTTCTAGCCTCACAGAATTGTTCAAATATTTAACTTTTTAACACAAATGTGACAGATTAGCTAGGTCAAAAACTGACTTCAGAGAAAATCGTTGGTGCCCTCCATTTATTATTTCCTCTCCATACCTGATGAAAGTGAAGGTGAAGATAAAGGTGAAGATAAAGGTGACGACAATGGTGAAGGCAAAGGTGAAGACGAAGATGAAGACAACGGCGCAGCATCCTTCACAGTCTGGTCATCCTCATCTTCAGTGCCTGATGCATCACTGTCCACAGCCATTTTCTCTGAGGAACATAGCAACCATATGGATAAAACTATTAGATACACATAAACCATTACATGAAAGTAACATTGCACAAAAGGACGGCGGGGAACAAGAAGGGTTGGAGTTGGTGCTGTGTGGCTAATAT
>NW_019440963.1:0-446 GCF_002814215.2 Seriola lalandi dorsalis
CTGTGGAGCGCTGCTTCGGGTTGCTGAAGGGCAGGTGGCTCTGTCTTGGACCAGCAGGAGGAACGCTGTTGTATACCCCAGAAGAAGTGTGCGACATTATTATGGCCTGTTCAGTTTTGCACAACATTGCATTAGTGAATGGTTTGCCGTTTGATGTGCCGGTGCAGCCAGATGAGCCAATGCCCATGGAACCTTGGCCAGTGCAGCCTCCACTGGGGGCTATACGGAGGAGACAGGACCTCATTCATCGCTTTTAAAACGCAAAGTATACCTTAAACTCTTGCAAATGCTCTGCAGTATTTAATCAGTAATGTAAAGTATTCTAGGTGAAATTGGCTAAAGTCATACTAAACACAGACAATGGACAACATTTAGTCATTTAAACATTTTATTATGGCTTTTTTAGAGTGTCATTAATTTCTTTTAATGTGTTATTTATTGCCTCA
>NW_019440964.1:0-436 GCF_002814215.2 Seriola lalandi dorsalis
ATGACTTTTTATGCCTTACTATAGTATGTCGTTTTTATGACTTTTTATGCCTTACTATAGTATGTCGTTTTTATGACTTTTTATGCCTTACTATAGTATGTCGTTTTTATGACTTTTTATGCCTTTGTATACTATCATTTTTTTTTTTACATTTTCATGTAACTCTAACTGGCTTTTTCATGCCTTACTACAGTATGACTCTTCCTATAACCTTTGTCATGATATTTTATACTATACTATACTATGATGTTTTTTGAAATTTTTGTGTCTTACTATAATATGTCGTTTTTATGACTTTTTATGCCTTTGTATACTATCATTTTTTTTTTTACATTTTCATGTAACTCTAACTGGCTTTTTCATGCCTTACTACAGTATGACGCTTCCTATAACCTTTGTCATGATATTTTATACTATACTATACTATGATGTTTTT
>NW_019440965.1:0-405 GCF_002814215.2 Seriola lalandi dorsalis
TTCATGCATAAATCTTAACTTTACCTGCTTACAAACAATGTTCTTAAAAATAGGCCATACTGCATGAATTTGATTTTCAAAATGTGCTAAATTCCTCCTTGTCCTTATGGCCCATCTGGCATGGCTTAACAGAAATTTACACAAAATTGTATTTTTCACTTTACTTTCTTCCCATACCCCAAACAACAAGAAAACCTCCCAAGAATCTCTCTCATCCCAAATTAATCCCAATTTTTCACATAAACAATTTCGTAATAACACAAAAAACTCATTTAACTCTGTACATACCTCAAACATATGCAATAGAGTTTCCGGCATTAAACCACATACATCACATTCCCTTTTAATCTCTCTATTTAACTGATGCAATATCACATTTGTAAAGATTTTATTATGTCTTATCTT
>NW_019440966.1:0-407 GCF_002814215.2 Seriola lalandi dorsalis
TTTTTTGCCATACTATACTATATCCCTTTTCTCACTTTTAAGGCCTCAATATACAATGGCTTCTGTATAACTTACTATATTATGACGTTTTTTGACTGTTTATGCAATAATACACTATCCTATTTTTCACTTTTTTGCCTTACTATACTATGTCGTTTTTTTCACATTTTTTGCCATACTATACTATGTCGATTTTCTCACTTTTAAGGCCTCAATATACTATGGCTTCTGTTTAACTTACTATATTATGATGTTTTTTGACGTTTTTATGCAGTAATACACTATGCCATTTTTTCATTTTTTTGCCATACTATACTATGTTGTTTTTTCACTTTTTTTTGCCATACTATACTACGTCCTTTTTTCTCACTTTTTAAGCCTTAATATACTATGGTTTCTGTTAAACT
>NW_019440967.1:0-496 GCF_002814215.2 Seriola lalandi dorsalis
GTTGATTAAAACACTCAAAATTCAATGAAAGAGGTGATCATCACTTTTATATGTTAAAGTGCATAGTGTGGAGGATATCATAAGGCCTTGAGGCAATCAGATGTAAAACACAATATTTATGAGTGTTTTAAGTTGTAAATCGGTCAGATTTGACCCGAACACGACAGGAAGGTTAAATGTGGTGAAGAGCACAGACAAATCTTATTTATTTATGAATCAGAACTCAGCTTTTAGAACTTGAGCTTGACTTGGGACTTTCCACATGTGAACATGGCTGCATACTACAAGAAAAAAAATAGTTAAGTCTCAATTGGCATTACGTTTCTACTGCCAGGACAGCAGTATAAAGGTTTAGCAACTGCTTCTGTTCATCTCAGTAGGGAAGGGAGGTTACAGCGGTCTTCAGTTTTCTGTTGACCATCCCTCTGTTTGACTCATTGGTGAAGTTTTGATATCACTGATATGGCAACATGGTATGTCCAAAACTGCAATTACA
>NW_019440968.1:0-553 GCF_002814215.2 Seriola lalandi dorsalis
ACCTTTTTATGACCTTTTATGCCTTAATATAATACAATGTTTTTTTGACGTTTAATGCCACACTATACTATGACGTTTTTTGAAATTTTTATGCCATACTATACTATGACCTCTTTTGGCATTTTCAAGCCTTATTATTCTATGTAATTTAATTCCTTACCATACTATGACCTTTGTATGACATTTTATGCTTTAATATTATATGATGTTTTTTTGATGTTTTATGCCATACTATACTATGACGTTTTTTCACATTTTTATGCCATACTATACTATGATGTTTTTTGACATTTTCAATGCTTACTATGCTATGTTATATAATTCCTTACCATAATAGGACCTTTTTATGACATTTTATGCCTTAATATAATATGACAATTTTTGACGTTTTATGCCATACTATACTATGACGTTTTTTTGACATTTTTATGCCATACTATATACTATGACGTTTTTTGACATTTTCAAGCCTTACAATAGTATGTCCTTTTATTCCTTACCATACTATGACCTTTTTATGATATTTTATGCCTTAATATAATATGACAATTTT
>NW_019440969.1:0-565 GCF_002814215.2 Seriola lalandi dorsalis
CATGAAAAGATGTCATAGTATAGTAAGGCATGAAAAATGTAATAGTATAGTAAGGCATAAAAATGCCCAAAAAACGTCATAGTATAGTAAGGCATATAAATGCCAAAAAAGGTCATAGTATACTAAGGCATAAAAAATGTTAGTATAGTAAGGCATAAAAACGCCAAAAAACGTCATAATATACTAAGGCATAAAAACATGAAAAGATGTCATAGTATAGTAAGGCATAAAAAATGTTAGTACAGTAAGGCATAAAAACGTCATAGTATAGTAAGGCATAAAAACGCCCAAAAACGTCATAGTATACTAAGGCATAAAAAATGTTAGTATAGTAAGGCATAAAAACGCCAAAAACGTCATAATATACTAAGGCATAAAAACATGAAAAGATGTCATAGTATAGTAAGGCATGAAAAATGTAATAGTATAGTAAGGCATAAAAACGCCAAAAAAACGTCATAGTATAGTAAGGCATAAAAATGCCAAAAAAGGTCATAGTATACTAAGGCATAAAAAATGTTAGTATAGTAAGGCATAAAAACGCCAAAAAACGTCATAATATACT
>NW_019440970.1:0-469 GCF_002814215.2 Seriola lalandi dorsalis
AAGTAGCCACAACAAAGATTGGTTTAAATATAACGAAAGTGATTTATTTACATAAAGGTTTTAAGTGAACATAATAAAATAAATACTGAGTTTAGGCTTCAGGGTGGACTAAGGCCAACATAATAAACATAATAACCCTGTCTGGAAAGTAAACAACTAATCCAACCAAAGGAAAACAAATGACAACAAACTCACCTCCCTAACTAAATGAACAGGAGAAAACAAGAGAAACAAATCTGGCAGCCCACCCTTACTACTCAAATGAATCTAAGAACTACACAAAGCTGAGTCACTGCAACAGCGTGGCCAGTAGGGAGAAGAGGAGAATGAGACAACGAGCCGGCGGCCATCTTGGCTCGTTGTATATCAGGTGACCAGGGGCTGCAGCCAATCACCGACCAGGACGCAGAGCCTTTCCACCAATGACGGCGCGGCTGCGGCACACACCTATTTGCATACAATAAGAAAA
>NW_019440971.1:0-542 GCF_002814215.2 Seriola lalandi dorsalis
GCCATACTATACTATGACGTTTTTATGCCATACTATACTATCACTTTTTTTTAACATTTTTATGCCATACTATACTATGACGTTTTATAACTTTTTATGCTATACTATACTATGACTTTTTTTTGACATTTTTATGCCATACTATACTATGGCGTTTTCAGGCCATACTATACTATGACTTTTTTTTATGATTTTTATGCCATACTATACTATGAAATTTTTATGCCATACTATACTATGACATTTTTTTGCCATACTATACTATGAAATTTTTATGCCATACTATACTATGACATTTTTTTGCCAAACTATACTATGACATATTTTAACATTTTTATGCCATACTATACTATGACATTTTTTAACATTTTTATGCTATACTATACTATGACATTTTTATGCCATACTATACTATGACGTTTAGTGACATTTTTATGCGATACTATACTATGACATTTTTATGCCATACTATACTATGACGTTTTTTGACATTTTTATGCGATACTATACTATGACATTTTTATGCCATACTATACTATGAC
>NW_019440972.1:0-456 GCF_002814215.2 Seriola lalandi dorsalis
CCTCAAATCCCCACCGAAGCAGGTTCCCACCTAACCAATGGGAAAACCGTAAGGCTTTTGAGTATAAGGGACAGAAAAGGCAAAACCAAACCAAACTCCATCAGCATCAATCTGATGAGAACATGAACAAAGGCAAAAGCAAACGATCCTTTCAGCAGAAAACCAACAAAGCTGAAATTAAAACTAAAACATCTAGTCTTAGCCAAGAAGACCTAGAAACGATCAAGCGTCTTTTCAGTGACTGGCTTAAGGAAGAAAGCAAGAAAGCTGATCTCTTCCCAGTCACATTGGTAGCACCAAAGGCTACATTTCAACACAGTCTCTCAAACCAGCCCATCGAGGTGGTTGAAGAACTTTACCATGGCCCCAGTGGACCAGAGTCTGCTCTGCTCCAGAGCCAGAACTCAGAAGTCCGAAATAAATCAGAACAGGGGGGTGAAAACTCAATCCCTCCCA
>NW_019440973.1:0-423 GCF_002814215.2 Seriola lalandi dorsalis
CAGTTCTACAAAAAATATTCCAATTTCATCTGTTGTAAACATTAACAGAGAAACAGGAGATATCGTCAGCCTGGAGGCCTTTAATTTCGAGGAGTTAAAAACTTTTCTGTTTAAAGTTCAGGCCACAGACTCTGGTGTTCCTCCGCTCAGCAGCAACGTGACTGTGAATGTTTTTATCCTGGATGAGAATGACAACAGTCCCACGATTCTTTTGCCCTATTCTGAGCAAGGCTCCATTAACAGTGAGAGCATCCCCTACTCTGCTGAAGCGGGATACTTTGTGGCAAAGATCAGGGCTGTAGACGCAGACTCTGGATACAATGCACTGCTTTCTTATCACCTCTCTGAGCCCAAAGGAAACAACCTCTTCAGGATCGGAACTAGCACTGGGGAAATCAGGACTAAGAGGAGAATGAGTGACAA
>NW_019440974.1:0-438 GCF_002814215.2 Seriola lalandi dorsalis
GCACCAAAGGAAACCCGCCTCCAGCCGTCTTCTGGCAGAAAGAAGGCAGCCAGGTAAGAAACTCTCTATGGCATATTAAACACTTTCTGTTTCCACATCTTCCCTCTGAGGCACCATCAGGGTCTCACAGTCAGTTCGTATCTGACAGCAGAGGTAATTTTACAAATGCTTCCACATCAGAGGCATATACTATATATATATATATATACAAATATATTTCACCATAGTTGTCAGTTGCCCGACAGTCAGCGACGTTTCTAACCACGTTCATTACCCACAATTCTTTTTTTAAACCTAACCAAGTCGTTTTTGTGCCTACACCTAAACAAACTGTCACTGTTTCACAACCTTAACCAGTGTGTCTACTATCGTTTACCATGACAACAAAGGTCTGGTACGCCTGCTGCTTGTACATCCCTACAGATTGTATTATTGTTA
>NW_019440975.1:0-435 GCF_002814215.2 Seriola lalandi dorsalis
TCATAAAAACGTCATAGTATGGTAAAGAATAAAAGGACATAATAAAGTAAGCCATAAAAAAGCCAAAAAACGTAATGGCATAAAAATGTCAAAAAATCTCATAGTATAGTATGGCATAAAACCTCAAAAAAAAAAAAAATTATATTAGGGATTAAAAGGTCATAAAAACGTCATATTAGGGTAAGGAATAAAAAGACACAGTAAAGTAAGTCTTAAAAAAGTCAAAAATGTCATGGTATAGTATGGCATAAAACGTCAAAAAACGTCATAGTAAATTAAGGCATAAAAAATCATAAAAACGTCATAGTATGGTAAGGAATAAAAGGACATAATAAAGTAAGCCATAAAAAAGCCAAAAAACCTCATAGTATAGTATGGCATAAAATGTCAAAAAAACATCATAGTAAATTAAGGCATAAAAAATCATAAAAACGT
>NW_019440977.1:0-1023 GCF_002814215.2 Seriola lalandi dorsalis
TTTTTTTTCACTTTTAAGACCTTACTTTAATATGATATGTTCATACCCTACTATAGTTTGATGTTTTTGATATTTTTATGCCTGATTGTACTATGTCGTTTTTTCACTTTTTTTGCCACAATAAAATGTGCCCTTTTTTTCACTTTTAAGGCTTTTCTATACTATCACATGTTTATAGCTTGCTGTATTTTGATGTTTTTATGCCTCATTATACTATGTCGTTTTTTCATTTTTTTTGCCATACTATACTATGTCATTTTTCCCCATTTTTCCCATGATATACTCTGTTGTTTTTTTCACTTTTAAGACCTTATTATACTATGATATGTTCATACCTTACTATATTTTGATGTTTTTGATATTTTTATGCCTCATTGTACTATGTCGTTTTTTCACTTTTTTTGCCATACTATACTATGTCGTATTTTCACTTTTTTTTGCCACAATAAACTGTGCCTTTTTTTTTCACTTTTAAGGCCTTTCTTTACTATGACATGTTTAAAGCTTACTATATTTTGATGTTTTTAATGTTTTTATGCCTCATTATACTATGTCGTTTTTTCACTTTTTTTGCCATACTATACTATGTCATTTTCCCCCATTTTTACCATGATATCCTCTGTTGTTTTTTCACTTTTAAGACCTTTCTATACTATAATATATTTTCACCTCACTATAGTTTGATGTTTTTGATGTTTTTATGCCTTATTATGCTATGTCGTTTTTTCACTTTTTTTGCCATACTATACTATGTCGTTTTTTCACATTTTTCCCACAATATAATTGGTTTTTTTTTTACACTTTTTAGACCTCTCTATACTATAATATGTTTATAGTTTACTATATTTTGATATTTTTGATGTTTTTATGCCTCATTATGCTATGTCGTTTTTTCACTCTTTTTGCCATACTATACTATGTCGTTTTTTCACATTTTTCCCACAATATACTATGTTGTTTTTTTTCACTTTTAAGGCCTTTCTTTACTATGACATGTTTATAGCTTACTATACTGTGACGTTA
>NW_019440978.1:0-409 GCF_002814215.2 Seriola lalandi dorsalis
TGCAGTCTGAGGTTCTGCAGTCTGTGGTTCTGCAGTCTGAGGTTCTGCAGTCTGTGGTTCTGCAGTCTGTGGTTCTGCAGTCTGAGGTTCTGCAGTCTGAGGTTCTGCAGTCTGTGGTTCTGTGGTTCTGCAGTCTGAGGTTCTTCAGTCTGAGGTTCTGTGGTTCTGCAGTCTGTGGTTCTGCAGTCTGAGGTTCTTCAGTCTGTGGTTCTAAAGTCTGTGGTTCTTCAGTCTGTGGTTCTGCAGTCTGTGGTTCTGCAGTCTGTGGTTCTGTGGTTCTGCAGTCTGAGGTTCTTCAGTCTGTGGTTCTGTGGTTCTGCAGTCTGTGGTTCTGCAGTCTGTGGTTCTGCAGTCTGTGGTTCTGCAGTCTGTGGTTCTGTGGTTCTGCAGTCTGTGGTTCTTCAGTCTG
>NW_019440979.1:0-463 GCF_002814215.2 Seriola lalandi dorsalis
GTCATAGTCCAGTAAGGCCTGAAAAGTAAAAAAAACTACAGAGTATACTATGGCAAAAAAAGTGAAAAAATGACATACCATAATAAGGTATAAAAACATCAAAAAACGTCATAGTATAGTAAGATATGAAGACATCATAGTATAGTAAGGCCTTAAAAGTGAAAAAAACAACACAGTATACTATGGCAAAAAAAGTGAAAAAACGACATAGTATAGTATGGAAAAAAGTGAAAAAAAACTAAAGCGTATATTATGGCAAAAAAAGTGAAAAAACATCATAGTATTGTAAGATATGAAGACGTCATAGTCCAGTAAGGCCTGAAAAGTAAAAAAAACTACAGAGTATACTATGGCAAAGAAAATGAAAAAACAACATCGTAAAGTATGGCAAAAAAAAGTGAAAAAACAACATAGTATAATAAGGCATCAAAACATCAAAAAACATCATAGTATAGTAAGATAT
>NW_019440980.1:0-524 GCF_002814215.2 Seriola lalandi dorsalis
GGCAAAAAACGTCATAGTATAGTAAGGCATGAAAATGGCAAAAAACGTCATAGTATAGTAAGGCATGAAAATGCCAAAAATGTCATAGTATTATAAGGCATAAAAATGGCAAAAAACGTCATAGTATAGTAAGGCATGAAAATGGCAAAAAACGTCATAATATAGTAAGGCATGAAAATGGCAAAAAACGCTTTAGTATACTATGGCATAAAAATGGCAAAAAACGTCATAATATAGTAAGGCATAAAAATGGCAAAAAACGCCATAGTATAGTAAGGCACAAAAATTACAAAAAAACGTCACAGTATAGTATGGCAAAAAACGTCATTGTATAGTAAGGCATAAAAATGGCAAAAAACGTCATAGTATAGTAAAGCATAAAAATGGCAAAAAACGTCATAGTATAGTATGGCATGAAAATGGCAAAAAACGCTTTAGTATACTATGGCATAAAAATGGCAAAAAACGTCATAGTATAGTATGGCAAAAAATGTCATAGTATTGTAAGGCACAAAAATGGTAAA
>NW_019440981.1:0-444 GCF_002814215.2 Seriola lalandi dorsalis
ATGTAAAATAAAATGAAAAGTCAATAAAGACACTTTGAAAAAACAGAAGCTGAACACACTCTGTTGTTTTAACCGTTTTCTTCTTTTTGATGAACAGAAACACCATGAAGAGCCTTTTCACACCTCAGTTACTCACCTGAAACACTCTGATGAACAGGTTCAGTTCACCTGTATAACACTGACCTCAGGTCAGTTACACTCACCTGAAGACAGGTGATGTCACACAGGGACCTGACCTCTGACCTCAACATCTGTCAGATACTCTGATCATTGCCTGAGAGACTCAACTTCACAGCACAGGTCATGTGACACAGAGGTCATGTGACTCAGAGGGCTCTGCCCTCACAGAGGTCATGTGACTCAGAGGTCATGTGACGGATCAGACAGCAGCGTGCTGGCATGGAGTCCAGCCCCTGAGCTGAATGTGGAAATGAGGAAGTGTTG
>NW_019440982.1:0-620 GCF_002814215.2 Seriola lalandi dorsalis
ATACTATGACGTTTTTTGACACTTTTATGCCTTACTATACTATGACGTTTTTTGACACTTTTATGCCTTACTATACTATGACGTTTTTTGACACTTTTATGCCTTACTATACTATGACGTTTTTTGACACTTTTATGCCTTACTATACTATGACGTTTTTTGACACTTTTATGCCTTACTATACTATGACGTTTTTTGACACTTTTATGCCTTACTATACCATGGTGTTTATAGGCCTTGCTATACTATGACGTTATATGACATTTTTATGCCTTACTATACTATGACGTTTTTTGACATTTTTATGCCTTACTGTACTATGACGTTTTTTGAAACTTTTATGCCTTACTATACTACGACGTTTTTTGACATTTTTATGCCTTATTATACTATAACGTTTTTCGACATTTTTAAACCTTACTATACTATGACGTTTTTTGACACTTTTATGGCTTACTATACTGTGATATTTTTATGCCTTACTATACTATGACGTTATATGACATTTTTATGCCTTACTTTAATATGACGTTATATGACGTTTTTATGCCTTACTATACTATGACGTTTTTTGACATTTTTAAGCCTTACTATACTATGACGTTTTTTGACACTTTTAT
>NW_019440983.1:0-572 GCF_002814215.2 Seriola lalandi dorsalis
GATTATGTTTTATTCCTCACCATACTAAAACGTTTTTATGACCTTTTATGCCTTAATATGCTGTGATATTTTTTTGATGTTTTACGTCATACTATACTATGACGTTTTTTGACATTTTTATGCCGTACTATACTATGATGTTTTTTGACATTTTTAAGCCTTACTTTACGATAATGTTTTATTCCTCACCACACTATGACGTTTTTATGACCTTTTGTGCCTTAATATACTATGTTTTTCTGACATTTTACGCCATACTATACTATGACGTTTTTGACATTTTTAAGCCTTACTTTACGATTCTGTTTCATTCCTCACCATACTATGACGTTTTTGACATTTTTAAGCCTTACTTTACGATTATGTTTTATTCCTCACCATACTATGACGTTTTTATGACCTTTTATGCCTTAATATACTATGATGTTTTTTTGACATTTTACGCCATACTATACTATGACGTTTTTTGACATTTTTATGCCATACTATACTATGATGTTTTTTTGACATTTTTAAGCCTTACTTTACGATTATGTTTTATTCCTCACCATACTATGACGTTTTTATGACCT
>NW_019440984.1:0-420 GCF_002814215.2 Seriola lalandi dorsalis
CTCTTTGAATAGTCGAATACAATATAAAAAACAACTTAGTATAATATGATTATAATAAGTTTTTATTATATTAGTTTGGTGGTAATAACTTATTTATATGACTGTAAATATTTCTTTCACTAAAACATGTATTTAGTTTAATGTAGAATTTATTTAAAGTTGTCTGAGGTAAATATTTGAATCATAAGATTATAATCAGTATATACTATATTTATCTAATAAATAATAGAATTTAATACCAATAAATAAAATGTTCCTATATGTATACACAAATAAGTTATACCTAAACCTCCGTAGGTATAAGAAAATAAAAAAATTCATGCGCACTTCTTTTATTATTATTATTGTCAGAATACATCATGTTAAATGTTTTTAGTTTTTTATGTTAGCCATTAAATTCAGTAAAATGAATTATATCAT
>NW_019440985.1:0-452 GCF_002814215.2 Seriola lalandi dorsalis
ACGTCATAGTATAGTAAGGCATAAAAACAGCATAGTATAGCAAGGCATAAAAAGTCATTAAACCGACATAGTATAGTAAGGCATAAAAAGTAAAAAAAAACATCATAGTATACTAAGGCATAAAAACGTCATAGTATAGTAAGGCATAAAAAGTCAAAAAAACGTCATAGTATAGCAAGGCATGAAAAGTTATAAAACCGTCATAGTATAGTAAGGCATAAAAACAGCATAGTATAGCAAGGCATAAAAAGTCAAAAAAACATCATAGTATAGTAAAGCATAAAAACGGCATAGTATATTAAGGCATAAAAAGTAAAAAAAACATCATAGTATACTAAGGCATAAAAACGTCATAGTATAGTAAGGCATAAAAACAGCATAGTATAGCAAGGCATAAAAAGTCAAAAAAACATCATAGTATAGCAAGGCATAAAAAGTCAAAAAAACAGCAT
>NW_019440986.1:0-391 GCF_002814215.2 Seriola lalandi dorsalis
ACCCTCAGGGGAGAATGTCTGGTGATAAACGGCCGAAACATTCGATGAGCCTGGGGTCCACTACTGATGATGTGTTCCAAAATTTAGAGGATTATTGTTGTTATTATTATTAATAACAACAATAAACAACACTGAAACAGACGTCTGAAAAAGAGAAAAAAGAGCACCTTTAATCAAGTATTTAAAACCCAGATTGGAGTTATTTATTTAATAAAACAAAACTTATTGAACAAAATAGAACATAAAAATAATGGAAAAATTAAAAATTAACTTCAAAAGAGAAACTTCATTAAAGTCTGATATGGACACAAACTTAAAACCAGAACACAATCTCTGGAAAGAGAAACTAAAACATAGAAATCCAAAAACAACAATACTGGACTCAAAATTC
>NW_019440987.1:0-451 GCF_002814215.2 Seriola lalandi dorsalis
CTCTGTGAGAGCTCGTAGGCTAGGTCACATCCAGGTGGAACGATTGGAAAAAAAACAAACTCCAACACGACATTATATGAAGAAGCAGAAGTTCTGACATTTATTTTTCCACTTAAAGAACTGCTTGTAAATCTAAACAATGTAAATACATGTGAGGGTCTGGGAGACCGTTGTGGCGGCTTTAGGGCGTGCTACAATGCTGGCGGGCCGAATGTGGAGCCCCGTTCACACTGCTCAAAAACCCTGCTAAGACCCTCTAACATCAGGCTGTTGTCAGCAATGGAAAATGGTTCCACCGGCATTCACACCTGCGTCTATTAACTCTGCAGTAGTTACAGGATTCAATGGCTGAGATGTCTTTCAGTGCACAAACTGAAGGACATGTGAAGGATTTTACTGTCAGCACTTACTACACATGAACCTTGAGTATGAATCTTCCCTGAGATTTGAC
>NW_019440988.1:0-309 GCF_002814215.2 Seriola lalandi dorsalis
AATCTGAAAACTAATTAACACTTAAGTGCATGACAAGGCTGTCATGTCTGTTATGTTGAGGAGTTTAAAAATTCAGTTCCATAGACTTAATTTTCTAATTTGTATTTTTTTTTATTATATGTATTGTATGTGAAGATTGACTTATTTTGATTTATTCGCAACAGAACGATTGCAAACTTGGTTGTGCTTGGAGACAAATCACAAATTTATTTTGTAATTTGCACTAGTTTGATTTCTTGTTTTCCCCCTAAGGGGCAAAAAAAAAACTCAAAAAACAAACAAACAAACAAAAAAAAAAAAAAAAAAAGA
>NW_019440989.1:0-404 GCF_002814215.2 Seriola lalandi dorsalis
TTTGTTCTTCCATAGATTTGATTCATAGTCCTTCGGTTTTCCTCCATTCGGAGTGTTCTGTGTTTCTCGATTTGTTTCTTTTGATTAGAGTTTTTTCCTCCTCCTGGAGAGGTTTTGTTTCTCAGTTTTCAGAGTTAGTGTCTAGGATTTTATAGCCATTTGTTTATCACTCTGTCTGAGTTCTCAGGAGAATTCAATAAAAGCATCTTGTTATTTGTGAGAAATATTAAAATGTATGTTGCATTATTAAGAGAGTGTTGTTTATTATTTGTTTATTATTTGTTTATTAATTGTTCTTTAGTATTATGATGATTACTGTTGCTATGCGTTGGGGGGGCGCTAGGGTGAGACTCAAGGCAGTCACGCACACATAGGGAGACACCAGAAGAACAGGATGACAGGTG
>NW_019440990.1:0-470 GCF_002814215.2 Seriola lalandi dorsalis
TTTTTATGCCTTTCTATACTATGAAGTTCTTTTACTTTTTTATGCCATACTATACTATGAAGTTTTTTGACAATTTTATGCCTTAGTATAATGTGACACCTTTTTGGAATTTCTATGCCCTTCTACACAATGGAAGTTTTTGACGTTTTTATGACGTTTTTATGAGTTACTAAAGTATGTAGCAAATTCAGGTAGGGAGCATGGTACACTGGTTAGTACTCTTGCCCATGAGTGAGAAGGTTAAGGGTTCGAGTCCTGGGTCTCAGGTTATTGTTGGTCCTCTTTACATGTTCTTTCAGTGCCTGCTTGGGTTCGACGATTTTTTCCGTTTTTATGCTTACTAAACTATGTTGTTTTTTGATGTTTTTTGCCATACTATACTATGACCTTTTTTGACGATTTTTTGCCTTACTATACTATGATGTTTTTTTGACGATTTTATGCCTTACTATAATGTGAAAACTTTTAGA
>NW_019440991.1:0-365 GCF_002814215.2 Seriola lalandi dorsalis
AGCAGCAGCAGCAGCTGGGAGGAGAGCAGGAGCCCCGGGGTGCTGGAGAAGGACGGCCTCTACAGCTGGAGCAGCACCCTGACTCAAGGACATTGTTGTTGCTTGGTGATGATCAGAAAAAGAAATGATTGGATCAATTGATTCATTCAAACTCTCTCAGTTCAAACAGACAGTGTCTCAGTGTAGCAGTCACATCCTAAACCCTGGTGGGAGCTAAAGGTATGGATGGTCATATGAAGACTTTTTGAGACTTGATTTCTCATATACAAATGTAATATATGGACATATATTCAATTTCCATCTATGGATGCTTATATTTTAGACATGTATTACATGAATATTCATTACTGTGTAAAAGTTTTAGG
>NW_019440992.1:0-442 GCF_002814215.2 Seriola lalandi dorsalis
ATAAAAAGTCAAAAAAACAACATAGTATAGTAAGGCATAAAAAGTCAAAAAAACGACATAGTATAGTAAGGCACAAAAAGTCAATAAAACGACATAGTATAATAACGCATAAAAACGACACAGTATAGTAAGGCCCAAAAAGTCATAGTATAGTAAGGCATAAAAAGTCACAAAAAAGTCATAGTATAGTAAGGCATAAAAAGCGAAAAAAAACGTCATAGTATAGTTAGGCATAGAAAGTAAAAAAAACAACATAGTATAGTAAGGCCCAAAAAGTCATAGTATAGTAAGGCATGAAAAGTCAAAAAAACGACATAGTAAGGCACAAAAACGCCATAGTATAGTAAGGCATAAAAAGTCACAAAATCGTCATAGTATAGTAGGCATAAAAAGTCAAAAAAAGGTCATAGTATAGTAAGGCATAAAAACGACATAGTATAGT
>NW_019440993.1:0-471 GCF_002814215.2 Seriola lalandi dorsalis
TTTTTTGACTTTTTATGCCTACTATACTATGACGTTTTTGTGACTTTTTTATGACTTACTATACTATGGCGTTTTTGTGCCTTACTCTACTATGTCTTTTTTTTGACTTTTTATGCCTTAATATACTATGACTTTTTGGGCCTTACTATACTATGTTGTTTTTATGCCTTACTATACTATGACCTTTTTTTGACTTTTTATGCCTACTATACTATGACGTTTTTGTGACTTTTTTATGCCTTACTCTACTATGTCTTTTTTTTGACTTTTTATGCCTTAATATACTATGACTTTTTGGGCCTTACTATACTATGTTGTTGTTTTTTTTACTTTTTATGCCTTACTATACTATGACCTTTTTTTTACTTTTCATGCCTTACTATACTATGACTTTTTGGGCCTTACTATACTATGACCTTTTTTTTACTTTTTATGCCTTACTATACTATGACTTTTTGGGCCTTACTATAC
>NW_019440994.1:0-457 GCF_002814215.2 Seriola lalandi dorsalis
AAAACTAGCCGAGTCACTGAGAGTTGACTGAGTAAACAGATATAAAGGAACTTGAGAACAGTTCATCCTTGCGAGGGGCAAACTACTTCTCCAAATCGGATAACGCGCCAAATGTGTTTGATTGTCCACATTCATGGGTTATTCTAACATTTAACAACCTATAATCCAGCCATATCATTGATATGAGTGGAATACATGACACTGACTTTACTCCAAGGTCAGAATATAACAGATTGTCAATTCACGTACAGAATAATGGGATAAAAGTGTTTTTATCAAAACAACAAGATTCTCAAACAGTTGCCACCTTCACCAATGAAACGTGTTTCAACACAAGTATTAATGGACCATAATGCAATGTGTTTTTATTTAGTAGATTTTTTTCCACCTGGAGGTAGGAAAAAAAACTGTAAACACGACATTAACATATAATCACTGTTGATATACCAACTTGTTG
>NW_019440995.1:0-446 GCF_002814215.2 Seriola lalandi dorsalis
TCATACGATTTCTTTTAGATGTTCAACAACTACAGAGAAATAAAGCAGCTTCATGGCCGGTCAACCAGGTGTGCTCGGTGCCACAGATGGAACGCATGTAAAAATGATTGCATCACCAAAGGAGGAGGAGGTAATTGTAAACATAAAAACAAAATCACACCATCAACACACAGGTTGTATTCGATGCTGCCTATACAGTTGTAGACATTGTTGTACAGTGTCCGGGATCTACACAAGATTCATATGGATCTGAATGGGGGGTGACCTGAGGCAGCTGTTTGAAAGGATCATATTCCAGCTGGATGTTACCTGGTGGAAGACAGGGGAAATCTTCTCACACTTCAACCAAAAGCCGGGACCACAGTTACATTAGAAAAGGTGCAGCTACAACAGGCTGTGGCTACTAAACTGCCAGTTAGCTTTAGTTAGGTAGTTCATGACAGGAG
>NW_019440996.1:0-455 GCF_002814215.2 Seriola lalandi dorsalis
ATGTCAAAGAACGTCATAGTATAGTAAGGCATAAAACGTCATAGTATAGCAAGGCATAAAAATGTCAAAAAACATCACAGTATAGCAAGGCATAAAAATGTCAAAAAACATCATAGTATACTAAGGCATAAAAATATCAAAAAATGTCATAGTATAGTAATGCATAAAAATGTCAAAAAACGTCATAGTAGAGTATTGCATTAAAATTTCATACTATAGAAAGGCATAAAAATATGATAAAACATCATACTATAGTATGGTATAAAAACGACAAAAAACGTCATAGTAGAGTATGGTATAAAAATGTCATAGTATAGTTAGGCATAAAAATGTCAAAAAACATCATAGTATAGTAAGGCAAAAAAATGTAAAAAAATGTCATAGTATAGTTAGGCATAAAAATGTCAAAAAACATCATAGTATAGCAAGGCATAAAAATATCAAAAAATGTCATA
>NW_019440997.1:0-1059 GCF_002814215.2 Seriola lalandi dorsalis
TGAAACCCTGGACGAGGAGGTTGTAGGAGAAGAGGAGGATGGACAACGTCTCCTCACACAAACATTTCATCCTCGATGGCTTCAGTGAACTGGGAGCTCTGAGGCCCGTCCTCTTCATCCCATTCTCCATCATGTTCATCGTGTCGCTGTCGGCCAACTCCCTGCTGCTGTACATCATCATCTCACAGAGAAGCCTCCACTCCCCGATGTACATCCTCATCGCTTGCATGGCGTGGGTGGACCTGAGCCTCCCTCTGTTCTTCGTCCCCCACATGCTGCTGAGCTTCCTGTTTGACTGGAGGGGAATCTCTCTGATTGGCTGCCTGGTTCAGATGTATTTTGTTCACTTCTTGGGAGCTTTTCAGTCAACTCTGCTGCTGTGGATGGCACTGGACCGCTACTTCGCCATCTGCACACCACTCTACTACCGTGAATGTATGGCACTACCTAGATTTCTCAAATTTGTGATCCCTCTTGTGATCAGAAATGTGTTTGTGGTCTTGGTGGTAGTGACTTTAGCAGGGAGGCTCCCATTTTGCTTAAGAAATGTAATAGACCACTGTTTCTGTGAGCACATGGCCTTGGTGGAGCTGGCCTGTGGTAGAACCACCATCAACAGTCTGGTGGGGTTGACCTCAGTGTTCCTCATCCCTGTGGTGGATTTCTTCCTCATCACCACCTCCTACATAGTCATATTCAGCTCTGTACTGAGTTCTGGTAAGTCAGGTGTCAAAGCTCTTCACACATGTGTCACCCACATCGTGGTCATGGCCGTCACCCTGACCATCGTACTCACTGCTTTCCTGTCCTACCGGATCAGAAATGGTCTCCCTGCAGCTGTTCGGGTTTTCTTCAGCATCATGTACCTGTTCTTCCCGAGCTGCTTCAACCCAATCATCTACGGCATCAGGACCACAGAGATACGACAACACATCCTGAAGACACTGACATGTTAATGCTTTGTCCACTGAATTATTCTTAAGCAAACATTAGAATTTGTATGTTTTCCAACACGTCAATGTCTCCTGTATGGAAGCTCATTTCTAACAGAAAATAAAA
>NW_019440998.1:0-452 GCF_002814215.2 Seriola lalandi dorsalis
TCAGGCATCAAACAAGATAGTATAATGAGGCATAAAAATGCCAAAAAACGTCATAGTATAGTATGGCATAAAAATGGCAAAAAACATCTACGTATAATATGGTGTAAAAATGCCAAAAAACGTCATAGTATAGTATGGCATAAAATGTCAAAAATACATCATACTTTATTAGGGCATAAAAGCTCATAAAAATGTTATAGTATGGTCAGGCATCAAGCAAGATAGTATAATAAGGCATAAAAATACCAAAAAACATCTGAGTATGTTATGGCATAAAAATGCCAAAAAACATAGTAGTACATAAAATGTCATAATAACGTCATATTATGGTCAGGCATCAAATGACATAGTATAGTGAGACATAAAAATGCCAAAAAACATCTAAGTATAGTATGGGACAAAAATGCCCAAAAAAACATCATAGTATATTAGGATATAAAAGGTCATAAAAA
>NW_019440999.1:0-379 GCF_002814215.2 Seriola lalandi dorsalis
TATCTTATGACGTTTTTTGGCATTTTTATGCCTTAATGTACTATGTTGTTTTATTCCTTACCATACTATGACGTTTTTATGACCTTTTATGCCTTATTATATAATGACGTTTTTTTGACATTATATGTCATAATATACTATGACTTTTTTTTCGCATTATTATGCATTAATATAATATGTTGTTTTATTCCTTACCATACTATGACATTTTTATGAACTTTTATGCCTTAATATACTATTATGTTTTTTTCATATTTTATGCCATACTATACCATGACGTTTTTTGTCATTTTTATGCCTTCCAATACAATTTCATTTGATGCCTTACCATACTATGACGTTTTTTGACGTTTTATGCCATACTATACTATGACGTTTT
>NW_019441000.1:0-590 GCF_002814215.2 Seriola lalandi dorsalis
CCATAGCCCAGACATATGAAGAAGACAGGAGATTGTTGTCACATGTACTACACAGCCAGTACTTGCCAGAAATTCCTGCAGCTCCTTCAGTGTTGCTGTCGGCCTCTTAGCAGCCTCCCTGACCAGTTTTCTTATCGTCTTATCATCAATTTTGGAAGGACGTCCTGTTCTTGGTAATGTCACTGTTGTGCCATATTTTCTCCACTTGATGATGACGGTCTTCACTGTGTTCCATGGTATATTTAATTCTTTGGAAATTCTTTTGTAGCTTTCACCTGACTGATATCTTTGAATAATGAGATCCCCTGATGCTTTGGAAGCTCTCTGCGGACCATGGCTTGTGCTGGAAGATGTGGCTACAAAAATGTCAGGAAAAGCCTACTAGAACAGCTGAACTTTATTTGGGGTTGATCAGAGGCACTTTATTTGGTTACAGGTGTGTGCTCACTCCAATTAAACATGAGTTTGAATGTAATTGGTTAAATCTGAACACAGCCACATCCCCAGTTATAAAAGGGTGTGCACACTTATGCAACCACATTATCTCAGTTGTTTATTTTTACTTTACCTCCCTGAAAGATTTCTGTTTG
>NW_019441001.1:0-441 GCF_002814215.2 Seriola lalandi dorsalis
ACACACACACACACACACACACACACACACACACACACACACACACATACACACACACACTGCACATGGCATGATTTGACGTCACTGCTGACATCAGTGAAGCATGTTGCAGAACAGAAAAAAATATCCATTGATAAACTTGAGGGACAGCTAGTAGCAACAGCACGGGTATAGGCATGCATTTCTCACACACACACACACACACACACACACACACACACACACAGGTCATGTGTGTCATGTGTGTCATGTGCCTCATGTGTTCAGCTCAAGCTTCAGTTCACACCTGATATCAGAATGTATATCAAATGTGTTTCAAGTGACTCGAGATCCGACTCCACCTCCCTGTTTCCATTTGATTCTGTCTGTGCAGAAACTGTAACCACTGCCTAACATAAACAACACACACACACACACACGCACACACGCGCACGCACGCAC
>NW_019441002.1:0-413 GCF_002814215.2 Seriola lalandi dorsalis
AAACGGGGAGGCAGAGAGGGGGAATGACTTGCACCGAAAGACCGCCCGATGCGGGATTTGAACCTGGGCCAACTGCAGTGAAGACTGTAGCTTCTACACATGGGGCGCCTGCTTAGACCACTACGCTGCATCACAGCCCAATATTTGGATCTTTTTTTGGGCATTTTAACGACTTTATGTACTATCTCGTTTGATGCCTGACCAAACTATGACGTTTTTATGAGGTTTTATTGCTCAAAATACTATGATGTATTTTCGACGTTTTAAGCCATACTATACTATGATGTTTTTGGCAGTTTTCAGCCATACAATACTTAGATTTTCTTTGACATTTTTATGACTTTCTGTACTATATTGTTTGATGCCTGACCATACTGAGACGTTTTTATGACTTTTTATGCATTAATATACTA
>NW_019441003.1:0-822 GCF_002814215.2 Seriola lalandi dorsalis
CTATGAATTTTTATGCCTTACTATACTATGACATTTTTATGACTTTTTATGCCTTACTATACTATGACAATTTTATGACTTTTTATGCCTTACTATACTATGACTTTTTATGCCTTACTATACTATGACGTTTTTATGAATTTTTATGCCTTACTATACTATTACATTTTTATGACTTTTTATGCCTTACTATACTATGACATTTTTATAGTTTATTATAATTTGACTTTTTTTGCCTTACTATACTATGACTTTTTTTTGCCTTACTATACTATGACGTTTTAATACCTCATTATAATTTGACGTTTTTATGCCTGACTATACTATGACTTTTTTATGCCTTACTATACTATGATTTTTTTATGCCTCACTATACTATGTTTTTATCCCTTACTACACTATGACTTTTTTATGCTTTATTATGCTATGACATTTTTATACTTTATTATAATTTGACATTTTTATGCCTTACTATACTATGACTTTTTATGCCTTAGTATACTATGACATTTTTATGCCTTATTATAATTTGACATTTTTATGCCTTACTATACTATGATGATTTTATGCCTTAATATACTATGACTTTTTTTCTGCCTTACTATACTATGACTTTTTTATGCCTTACTATGCTATGTCTTTTTTTGCCTTAATATACTAGGACTTTTTTTTGCCTTACTATACTATGACTTTCTTATGACTTTTTATGCCTTATTATACTACGACGTTTTTGTGACTTTCTATGCCTTACTATACTATGACATTTTTATGACTTTTTATGCCTTACTATACTATGACGTTTTTATGACTTTTTATGCCTTA
>NW_019441004.1:0-455 GCF_002814215.2 Seriola lalandi dorsalis
GATGTTTTTTTGCCTTACTATACTATGACGGTTTTTTTAAAGTTTTTATGCCTTACTTTACATGGGGCGCCTGTTTAGACCACTACGCCACACGACGCCCCACTATAACATTTTTTGATGTTTTTTTGGCATACTATACTATTACGTTTTTTGACGATTTTATGCCTTACTATAGTACGACAGTTTGTGCTTTATTATACTGTGACATTTTTTGATGTTATTTGCCATACAATACTATGACGTTTTTTGATGTTTTTATGCCATACTATACTGTGATGTTTTTTGCCTTAATACACTGTGACATTTTTTGACGTTTTAATGCCATATTATACTATAACATTTTTTGACGATTTTATGCCTTACTATAGCAAGACATTTTATGCCTTATTATACTGTGACATTTTTTTATGTTTTTTGTCGTACAATACTATGACGTTTTTTCATGTTTTTTTGCC
>NW_019441005.1:0-401 GCF_002814215.2 Seriola lalandi dorsalis
CAGCAGACAGAGAGGCGCGGCTGCATCAGAGCCAAAATAACCCAGTTTTAAATTGATCTCTTATCGGCTGTCGAATTTTAAAAAAGGCCGATGCCGATATGCGTCAAAATGCTGAATATCGGCGCCGATAATCGGCCCGGCCGATAATCGGTCGATCCCTACTTTGAAGACACTACATTGTGTATAAATTTCACACTAAATAATTGCACTGTATGGTAAACAGTAGTCAGATAATGATTTTGAATACAGCCTTCTTTCAACCCACATGGGTCTAAAACATATGTCACATCTAAGTCGTGAAACAAAAACTGGAATTCAGTTTCTTGAGTTTGTTTGTTTCAAACCATAAACCAACCAGATAAAACTTTCTCATGATTGCTTCACTTTCCAAGACTCTCACT
>NW_019441006.1:0-413 GCF_002814215.2 Seriola lalandi dorsalis
TCAACCCCACCATGGTTATTCTGTAGAGAATATTTTGAATAATTCAGTATTTTCAGTTGTCTGGCTGGTCCTTTAATATAGTTTTGTATGTGATCAGTCTGCAGTTTCACTTTATTTTCTTGTATCATCATGTAGCTATTAGTCTAATTTGTTGTACTTAACATCGCCATTGTAGAATGTAACAATTCATTTTAATGCAAAATGTTTTTCTGACATCTTAATACACTTGATAAATTTGTTTTTTATATCTTCATAGAGAAAAGAAGAGCTGCCAACCAGGTAAGTTCACTATTAAGACATGTCCTTGACATTTTGTTTATCATTCAGCTTTGTGGAAGAGTTTCTCTATATTGCTTGAATTAAATTGTTGTGATTTTCTTTTAAAATGAGAAAATATACAAGCTACCTACACT
>NW_019441007.1:0-417 GCF_002814215.2 Seriola lalandi dorsalis
TTCGGAGGTGGATCGCTGATGTTTTGGGGATGTGTGAGCTACAAAGGCACAGGAAACTTGGTCAAAATTGATGCAGGATGAATGCAGCATGTTATCAGAAAATACTGGAGGAAAATTTGCACTCATGAGCCCGGAAGCTGCGCATGGGACGTACTTGGGCGTTCCAACATGACAACGATCCAAAACACAAGGCCAAGACCTGTGATTGGCTCCAGCAGAATAAAGTGAAGGTTCTGGAGTGGCCATCTCAGTCTCATGACCTCAATATCATTGAGCCACTCTGGGGAGATCTCAAACGTGCAGTTCATGCAAGACAGCCCAAGAATTTACAGGAACTGGAGGCATTTTGCCAAGAGGAATGGGCAGCTTTACCATCTGAGAAAATAAAGAACCTCATCCACAACTACCACAAAAGAC
>NW_019441008.1:0-455 GCF_002814215.2 Seriola lalandi dorsalis
AACAGGAGGAATTTGTGACAATATTACACAATTATGATTAATATTTAATTGTTTTTAAGTTCCCATTCAGTATCGTTCACATTTCTTTTCAGATTTTTAAAATGCACACTGACAAAAATAGATCAAAGGTCTATATAAACTGACCATCACTGTGGTATCACCATGATTTGAGGTTATTTTGTCACATAAAATTTTCAATGGTGAGATTTCTGCACAGCAGATCATCAGGAAAGTGTGTGTGTGTGTGTATTTTGAGGATGTGAGTACATGCAAAATGTTGCAACACGGGTACCACATTACACCACATCCCCCAAGAAACCAGAGACAAATATAGTTCTGGTTCGAAGGAAAGGACCGTTCCTCTTTCTATTCCCTACTGTTTTGAAGGAAAAATGCAGAGCGATGTGATGAGGAGAGTATGATGAAAAATTTGAGGACTATATGAGGGGGAAAAA
>NW_019441009.1:0-419 GCF_002814215.2 Seriola lalandi dorsalis
TTACACACAGTTACACACAGTTACACACACAGTTACACACAGTAACACACACAGTTACACACAGTTACACACAGTTACACACAGTTACACACACAGTTACACACAGTAACACACACAGTTACACACAGTTACACACAGTTACACACAGTTACACACACCGTTACACACAGTTACACACACAGTAACACACACAGTAACACGCACAGTAACACACACAGTAACACACACAGTTACACACAGTTACACACAGTTACACACAGTTACACACAGTAACACACACAGTTACACACAGTTACACACAGTTACACACAGTTACACACACAGTTACACACAGTAACACACACAGTTACACACAGTTACACACAGTTACACACAGTTACACACACAGTTACACACAGTAACACACACAGTTACACACA
>NW_019441011.1:0-542 GCF_002814215.2 Seriola lalandi dorsalis
AGTTTCATAGGTGACAGACCTAAGGAACCAATCCTGTCAACTTGTGGGGACAGGGGGCGGGGCTAAATACACCTGAAAACTTGTCAGTACAGAGATAGCGAGAGTTAGCATTAGCACAACTGCTAACACTGTGTCAGCCACTGCCAGTTACAAGCTAACAAACAACATAAACAAATAAAAGATGCTAACTACGCTAACCTTTTTGAGAAGATGCTAACTAAGCTAACCGTTCTGAGAAGATGCTAACTGTGCTAACGGTTCTGACCCGTCTGCTAGTCTCTGGTTCTGGTCTCAGACTCCTCCTCTGAGTCTGGGTCTGACTGAGGCTCAAACATGTGGCTGAGTCTCTCTGATGTTTCCTCCTCTCACCATCTTGATGCTCTCTGCTCTCTCACCTGTCCACCTGGAGCAACAGGTGGTGGGCGGGGCACAAGGCCCGATGCAGATTTCTCAATGAGGAAGTAAGTGTAGATGAGCTTCCAGCCCCAGTTTCCCTATATATATATATATATATATATACATATATATATATATGTATATAT
>NW_019441012.1:0-467 GCF_002814215.2 Seriola lalandi dorsalis
ATGGTACATCAGTGTGCTGCTGACCAACCTTTACTGGCTACCTATGCCCACCCGAATCAAATTCAAGTCACTTGCTTGCCTACAGAGTGACTTCTAGAGTTTGCACCCATTTACTTGAACTCAATCATACAGGCTCATGCTCCTTCTTGGACACTTTGTTCCTCCAAGGAACATCACCTGTCATAGCCATCCCTGCACACAAGATGGTGGAACAAGATACCAACTGCTTCAAAGTGTGGCAAGGGCAGGGTGGATGCTTGCACTCAGATGTCAAATATGTTTGAGAGATTTATATAGTTGCTCAACAACGCCACCCTGGGAATTGCACCCAGGGAAATTCAGTTCTAACTACTAGACACACAGGTTCGTTCTATTCAGGTGGCATGAGACGGGTTTCGAGGTATAAAAATATATTTTATTACAATTGGTTAAAATAATTAATCAAAATCATTCACACCAAAAAAAGG
>NW_019441013.1:0-415 GCF_002814215.2 Seriola lalandi dorsalis
GTTCTACACAATCTGAAGGAATATGAAGAGTAAAGTGATCATATTCTAATGAAACTAAAAAATAGGATCATACAAACCTTCACTATGTAGGTCGTAGAGTAATTCAGGTCTCTGAATTCAAACTTGCATTCTTTCTCTTTAATTTCCTTCACAATGACACCACCATGATGAAGTTCTGCTCTGTATTTCTGTTTGCCTTCAAGACCGTTTAATTTTCCTGAATACATACAGTTTACTATAATCACATTATGCTCTGGCTGTGACGTCTTCAGGTCTTTAATATCGTCTGGTTCTGTAAGAAAAATGAAGAAAAACACACTTATTTTCAGAAGCATAGTCACCGTTAAAGTGATTTTAATTTGCTCTAACAGCAGTTTTAACAGTTATCAACAACATTATTGTTAATATCAGAGTG
>NW_019441014.1:0-455 GCF_002814215.2 Seriola lalandi dorsalis
TGCCATACTATACTATGACGTTTTTCATCATTTTTCTGCCACACTATACTAAGATCTTTTTTGGCATTTTTATGGCTAATTATATCATTTCGTCTCGTGCCTGACCATACCATAACATTTTTAAGAACTTTTATGCCTTAATATATTATGATGTATTTTTGACATTTTATGCCATACTATACTATGACGTTTTTCGTCATTTTTCTGCCATATTATACTTAGATCTTATTTTGCATTTTTATGGCTAATTATGTTATTTCGTTTCATTCCTTGACATACTATGACGATTTTATGACCGTTTATGCCTTAATACACTATGATGTATTTTTGACATTTTATGCCATACTATACTATGATGTTTTTCGTCATTTTTCTGCCATATTATAGTCAGATCTTATTTGGCGTTTTTATGGCTAATTATATTATTTTGTCCAATGCCTGACCATACTGTAACG
>NW_019441015.1:0-484 GCF_002814215.2 Seriola lalandi dorsalis
TCCCTCAGGTCCTCTTCTCTTTGGAGGGGTATCCGGCCTAAAGACGGTGGGGACCTCAGCGTCCTGCAGGTATGGTCCAGGTGGCAGGGGCAGGCTGTTCCACCCACTCAGGATGCCTTCAGCATCAGTGGGCCGTTTTGACACCTGCGGAAGCTTGGACTTTCCTAAAGAGTAAATGAACATCAGCAGAGTGGTCTACTACAGTGACACAGAACATGAGAGAGACATGTCATATTATTATATTAATGCAGCTGGTGTGTGAAAACTTATTTCTTTTGAAGGAATGAAGCAGTTTGAATCTGTAACAGAGCAGAGGAGGACATGAGATCAAGGTGTTACTGCTGCATCATATATAAATACATATTCATACACAGTATATATATGTTTACACACAGATGTTCTGACATGTTTTATATCTATAATCGACATCAGCTTCTTGAACAGCATGATCACTGACATATGTATGATTGACAAAAGCCTCATT
>NW_019441016.1:0-439 GCF_002814215.2 Seriola lalandi dorsalis
AAATAAAATGTGTCATGATTATTATTGTTAGGAGCAGTAGAAGTTTCTGCTGAACATTTCCAAAGTCTTCCATTAAATCATCTGTTTTATTCACTTCTTTTATTCTTTATTCAGATTGTGGAGCTGCAGTTTGTCAGAGATCAGCTGTTCTTCTCTGGCCTCAGCTCTGAAGTCCAACCCCTCCCACCTGAAACACCTGAACCTAAGTGACAACAAGCTGCAGGATCCAGATGTGAAGCAGCTGTGTGATCTTAAGGAGAGTCCAGACTGTCGACTGGAGACTGTGAGGTCAGTAAAAGGGGCGGAGTCAGTCCTTGCTGCTTCCATCATATTGTACTAAACACAGTATCAGAGCAAAGAGCCAGTGTTTCCTGGAAACCTCCGACCTTCTCAGCAGCTGCTTCCCTCAGTGAAGCTGTGAGAGGAGAACGGTGACAGG
>NW_019441017.1:0-359 GCF_002814215.2 Seriola lalandi dorsalis
ACAATAAATACATCACACATTGATTTTCTAGACACCACAGTTTTTTTTGGGCCCTCCAACACCACTCAACAAACATTACAGACAAAAGTTTACTTCAAACCTACGGACACACACGCACTACTCCATAAATCCAGTTATCACCCTAAACACACATTTAAAGGTATCATAAAATCACAAATCATCCGTTTTTTTAGAATTTGTAGCAACATTCAGGATTTTCACACAGCCACCAGTAACCTTTTTAGCAGTCTACGCCCTAGAGGCTATTCAAAACGATTCCTCCGCAGTATAAAAAACTCCACACTGGCTTCTCTCGCTCCCACTCGCTCCCCCTCCCTCTCTCCATCCCCCCTTTCTTC
>NW_019441018.1:0-444 GCF_002814215.2 Seriola lalandi dorsalis
ATGTTGCACATGTTTTATCATCAGTGGTGGCCAGTGTACTCTTTTATGCTGCAGTTTGTCCGACATGAACACATAGAGACTGGACAAGCTGGTAAAAAAGGCTGGGTCTGTGCTTGGCAGGAGTCTGGACTCACTCAGGACTGTTGTGGAGAGACGCAGGCAATGTAAGATGGAGGCCATCTTGGACAATACCGACCATCCTCTCCACAACATTCTGGCAGGACAGAGAAGCAGCTACAGAAGCAAACTTCTCATCTCACTGCGCTGCAGAACAGAGAGGTTCCTTTGTTCCCACTGCCATCAGGCAATACAACACCTCAGCCAAAGAAAGTGGACTAATCTAATTATTATTGTTTATTTATTATCAACTGTTATTATTATTATTATTATTATTATCAACAATGAGCTGATGGACACATGAATTTTCCCTAGGGGATAAATAAA
>NW_019441019.1:0-1079 GCF_002814215.2 Seriola lalandi dorsalis
GGTGCACTATTTGTGACAAGAAAGAGCCACACAGCAGCAACAGCAGTAACCTCTTCAAACATTTCAAAACAACACACCCTGAAAGTTCTACAGAGGCTGAAGAGAAACAAGGAGAGGAGCACACATCCCAGTCTGCTGCATCTCCTATAGCTCCTATATGTGTGTGTGGAAATGCACAACCTGCTGCTTAATGCACAGCACAGATCTGATCATGAAGAAAAGACGCATTCATTCACAAACTCAACCAGGAGACGTTTCAACTTTTACCTTCACATCATAAAGTAACAGCAGCTACATGTCACTTTCAATGTCAGTGAGCTTATCAACATGCTATGATGTGGTTGGTGTGAGGCCAGAGGGCGGCTGGCTTCCCTTATCCTAGTCCTGACTAATCACAGTTTGGCAGTGGCATGACGGTGGCTTCATCTGATTGGTTAATCATTCTCTTTCTCATCAAGAGATGAAACTGTGACCTGGCCTCCTCAGAGACGTGACATTAGTCTACAGAAGGTGTTTCAAGCTCACAGCCAGCGTAGTTTCACCACACATTCACACATCAGTTAGAGGGGCGCTGGTTACCTCAATGAGAATGGGGAAGAGGAGGGATGGCAGCTACAGCACAGAGTATTTACACAGTCCAAGTCTTTTTATTAAAATCACAACTACAGTCAGTAAAACAGGGGAAGCCTGGCTTCACTTGGCCTCCAGGAGAAAACACCACTCATCTTCCTTTTCCTGAACACCAATCTAAAAGTGGAGTAAACTTGAGTCTTGAGAACACTAAAGAAATGTACCAGTGAAGGAAAATGGAATTCTTCCCCCAAACACTGCTGTTAGGAAGTGTTCAATGTTCTTTACAAAGTGTAAGTCATTATGGGAAAAGCTCACTTGCTTTTTCATTCAGGCTGAAGAAGATTAGGAAATCTTTAGGAACAATCAAATGAAGGAAATAAAAGGCCAAGATATTTGTGTTTGGATTTTTGAAGGAAAGTCAGAATGCAAGAAAATCTGGATTCTTGGCGTCAGGAAGCCCAAAGAGTTGAACATGTAGAAAGTGGAGGTTGCTGTGGACAAATCAC
>NW_019441020.1:0-421 GCF_002814215.2 Seriola lalandi dorsalis
CATATACAGACAGTGGCCACATCAGCCTGGGAAATAACCCAAACTGCAGACACCACAGTTTCAACTTTCCTGGCAGCCCTGATTTATCTATTCTATCCAGTCCCTCAGCAACATCCTTCCGAAACTGCACTACCTGTTTTCCGTCATTCAAGTCTGCCTTGTACCACCTACCTAGACTCTGATTTTTCCCTAATTATTGGAATTTCCTCTTCATCTATTACAAACTTCCTATCACTTAACTTCCCTCTGCTTATTGAGATACTTCTAGACTTACTAGGCTTGATTTTCATACTATCCCACTTTAAGTTTTTATTAAGTCTCTCAAGTATTCTTTTCATACATGGCACCGTTGTAGTTATCAACGTCATGTCATCCATGTAGGCCCTAATTGGTGTAAGGCGCACCCCATCCTGCCGCCTCT
>NW_019441021.1:0-421 GCF_002814215.2 Seriola lalandi dorsalis
AAACACTGGAGCTTCCTTCACCAAAGGAAAGGAGACATGCCGTCCCACAATGCCTTGCTGCAGCAACATTTAAAACCACAGCAGAGCCACATACATGTAGAAACATCAGAGCAGCTGTTTCTGTCTGATGGACTGAAGCTCAGATCCATAAATATAGATTCATTCTCTTTCATCAGTCAGGAGTCGTCATGAAGAACGAGCTGATGAATCTATAGTAACATCATCATCATCATCATCATCATCATCATCATCATCATCATCATCATCATCATCACAACTAAATACTTTAGTCTATACATTCATGTTGCACTGAATCCTCCCATTGTGGAAAGAAACATGAATTTTCTATATTTATCAAATGTTTAAAAATGTTAGAAAACTAAACTTGTGTCTGAATCTCATTTATTCTGAACTTACTCTG
>NW_019441022.1:0-424 GCF_002814215.2 Seriola lalandi dorsalis
TTTGTTTCTTTTGATTAGAGTTTTTTCCTCCTCCTGGAGAGGTTTTGTTTCTCTGTTTTCAGAGTTAGTGTCTAGGATTTTATAGCCATTTGTTTATCACTCTGTCTGAGTTCTCAGGAGAATTCAATAAAAGCATCTTGTTATTCTAAATCTCTGCATCTGAGTCCTGCTTTGAGTCTCGGCCTGACAGTATGAAATTTTTATGACTTTTTATGCCTTACTATACTATGCCTTTTTTATGACTTTTTATGCCTTGCTATACTATGACATTTTTCTGACTTTTTATGCCTTACTATACTATGCCATTTTTATGACTTTTTATGCCTCACTATAGTATGACATTTTTATGACTTTTTATGCCTTACTATACCATGCCGTTTTTATAACTTTTTATGCCTTGCTATACTATGACATTTTTATGACA
>NW_019441024.1:0-482 GCF_002814215.2 Seriola lalandi dorsalis
GGTTTATCAATAAAGGTCATTACAAACTATCAATCTGTTTGGTTGTGCTGCAAGTGGGTCCTATCACACCCCGTTACATTACTATACTATGAATTGCTTGAAATTTCTTTCATGCCTTATTGTACAATTACTTTTTTATGACTTTTTATGCCTCACTATACAATGAGTGTTTATGCCTTACTATGCTATGACTTTTTAAATATCTTTCGTGCCTTATTGTACAATGACTTTTTGTTACTTTGTATACCTTCTTAAACTATTAATTAAGTTGACTTATTATGCTGTCAATTTTTTATGACTTTTTATGCCTTACTAAAAGTACTTTTAGTAAGGCATAAAAAGTCATAAAAAAGTCATAGTATAGTAAGGCATTAAAAGTCATAAAAAAATCATACTATAGTAAGACATGAAAAGTCATAGTATAGTAAGGCATGAAAAGACACAGTATATGAAGGCATAAAAAGTCATAGTATAGTAAAGAA
>NW_019441025.1:0-472 GCF_002814215.2 Seriola lalandi dorsalis
TGCCTTATAACACTATGTCGTTTTTTCACTTTTTTTGCCATACTATACTATGTCCTTTTTTCACTTTTTTGCCATACTATACTATGTTGTTTTTTTCACTTTGCAGGCCTTACTATACTATGAGTTCTTTATACTTAACTATATTATGACGTCTTTAATGTTTTTATGCCTTATAACACTATGTCGTTTTTTCACTTTTTTTGCCATACTATACTATGTCCTTTTTTCACTTTTTTTGCCATACTATACTATGTTGTTTTTTTTCACTTTGCAGGCTTTACTATACTATGATGCCTTTACACATAACTATATTATGACATTTTTTCATGTTTTTATTCCTTTTTATACTATGTCGTTTTTTCACTTTTTTTGCTATACTATACTATGTCGTTTTTTTTCCCTTTTTTGCCATACTATACTATGTTGTTTTTTTGACTTTGCAGGTCTTACTATACTATGATGCCTTTACACA
>NW_019441026.1:0-547 GCF_002814215.2 Seriola lalandi dorsalis
GGCATAAAACGTCAAAAAAACATAATAGTATATTAAGGCATAAAAGGCCATAAAAACTACATAGGATGGTAAGGAATAAAACTACAGTGTATAGTAAGACATAAATATCTCAAAAAATGTCATAGTATACTATGGCATAAAACGTCAAAAAAACATCATAGTATATTAAGGCATAAAGGTCATAAAAACTACATAGGATGGTAAGGAATAAAACTACAGTGTATAGTAAGGCATAAAAATGTCAAAAAATGTCATAGTATATTAAGGCATAAAAGGCCATAAAAAAGACTTAGTATGTTAAGGAATAAAACGACATAGTATAGTATGGCATGAAATGTCAAAAAAACATCATAATATATTAAGGCATAAAACGTCATGGAATCGTCATAGTATGATAAGTAATCGAATGAAATACTATTGTAAGGCATAAAACGTCAAAAATACGTCATAGTTTATTAAGGCATAAAAGGTCATAAAATGTCATAGTATAGTATGGCATAAAACGTCAAAAAAACACCATAGTATATTAATGCATAAAAGGTCATAA
>NW_019441027.1:0-428 GCF_002814215.2 Seriola lalandi dorsalis
GCATCTTGGGAGTTGTTGTCTTCTTGGCTCAGCTTTTTTCTCTGATAACGTCCGCTGACTAAAATCCTTCATCCGGTTAAAATACGACCTAAATGTAAAAATGTGGCTTAAAACTGGATAAACTCCACTTATCTCCAGGTCCTGACAGACAGACAGACAGACAGACAGACAGACAGACAGACAGACAGACAGGCCGGTTCCTCCTGAACAGTGACTGAGTGACGTGATTAAATCTGCTGCTGATTCAGGAGATCGATTAAAGAAACAGACCTGATGAAAAGAAGAGACGAACTCACTGATCTAGTCAAGTAGTTCAGCTTTCACACTCTTAACCTCAGACACACCGTCTATTTCTCACACACACACACACACACACACACACACACACACACACCTGTGAACCAGTGACCTGTTTTCTCTAACGTCCT
>NW_019441028.1:0-462 GCF_002814215.2 Seriola lalandi dorsalis
GTGGATCTGAAGATATCAGAGAATAAAAACTGTATTTTCCACTAAGTGTTGGAAAAGTTTAAATCTACTGACAGTTTTCAAGTTCAACTTTATTATCATTTTGAAATAATATCAGTGAGTCATTTGGGCTGTTTCATTGTGGGTTAAGATGTTGAAACACTTAAAAACAAAGCAAATAACAGCTACAGAGTGAGAGAAAGCTTTACAGATTTAATTTCTTTAAATCAACTGCACCTGCTCCACTCAGATCATGTTTCCTCCATCAGTGTCTCCTTCAGAAACACTGAACAGTCTTCAACAGTGGAGAAGAAACAAAGTCTTCCCACCAGTTTCCTGCTCTGAAGGAAACATCTTCACTCTTCATCGTGGGCAGCGAGACCAAACTCTTTAGAAACACATTTCTCAAGTCAAGGACTAAAGAAATGATCCCTGAAAGTATAGTCTTGGTTTGTTCTGGATGTT
>NW_019441029.1:0-543 GCF_002814215.2 Seriola lalandi dorsalis
AAGGGACATTGTGTTCTTGTTGGATGGATCTGATGGCACTAGAACTGGATTCCCAGCTATGCGAGACTTTGTCAAAAGAGTAGTAGAGACACTGAGTGTGGATGACAACAAAGACCGCGTCTCAGTGGTTCAGTACAGCAAAGAGCCAACTGTCCAGTTCTATCTGAACACGTACACCACAAAAGGCCAGATCCTTGACACTGTCAGAGGTTTGAAACACAAAGGCGGGAGACCCCTCAACACTGGAGCAGCTCTCCAGCACTTGAGGGATAATGTCTTCACGGCCTCTGCCGGAAGCAGGCGCCTGCAGGGAGTTCCACAGATCCTGATATTGCTAAACGGTGGAAGGTCTTTTGACCGTGTCGATGCACCAGCCTCTGCTCTCAAACAGCTGGGTGTCTTGACCTTTGCAATTGGAACCAGGAACTCCGATAGCAGAGAACTGCAGGACATATCCCACGATCCCAGTTACGCTCTGTCTGTGTCTGAATTCACTGACCTTCCCAGCGTCCAAAAGCAGCTTCAGTCCTCCGTGGAGGCTGC
>NW_019441030.1:0-434 GCF_002814215.2 Seriola lalandi dorsalis
CTTTACACATAAATAAGCAGTTAACCACACGTATAAGGACTCAAAATTTAAGTTACAAACTTGTTAACGTGGGATAACACTACCAGCAAACCAGTGAGGATAGGGAACTTTCCAAACGCACAATTTATCACATTTGAGAACGGCATTAAGCACACTCTCTGCAAAAACAGAGGGAATGCAGTCAGGGTGCAAACTTCAGCATAGTTTGATCCAAAGATTCATATCCATGAAATTATATTGGGTTTGACTCACGTCACAGACAACTACGATTAGAAACTTGATGGTTAGCACTCTAGACACATCACAGTGGGTAACATTACGAAGAACCAGTTTACAACAGAGTGGTAACGTGGATTGAGCATAATCCAGTGAATGCTTGGATTGTACCATTGTTTCTATATGATGCTTCCACTTGAAACATCTTCTTTTAATTC
>NW_019441031.1:0-420 GCF_002814215.2 Seriola lalandi dorsalis
ACATTACTGTTAGGAGATCAGCCATGATTGAAAGTGAACTAGGTCTTAACATTTCTCAGGAGATTTCAGCATCCCTCTGTCTTTAGCAGGACCTGAGCCAGTACAGGTGCAATACCGCCTCCACCTGTCTCACCTACGGCAGAGAGTCCAGACACAGTGAGGAGGGTCCAGGTGAGTAACATGCTATCATTCACTTTTAACAATAAGACTTTACCACTGTGATTAAATCAGACCCACAGTGTAAACATGTTCATACTGCTGATTGTTGATAATGAATATACCACTGCCTATATTGGTTATGTATTTTACAGTATATTTTTATTACTCAACTTGTTGTTGATTTAGTGTGTGTACATTGAGTTCTTATCACACCTGTAGTTGTTTACCCTTCATTTCCTTGCATTTACATTTCATAATATC
>NW_019441032.1:0-308 GCF_002814215.2 Seriola lalandi dorsalis
TTCTCAAAGTTTTTCCTCAATGTAACCCTAATATTCCATCATAGTAAAATCAAGCCAACAACATAGCCTGAGTATTGAACCCAGTTGGTTCATATTATTTTTCTGCTGAGTTAATATGCACAGGTCAGCTCTGTAGGAAAGATTTTTTATTTTATTTTAATCATCCTCTTGCTGTGGACGTTTAGATTAAAATAACCCAAACATACAGTCTTAGTGTTGGTCCCGGGTCAGGTTAAGGGAGCTGTAGCTGTTGTGCACACCTCCCCCCATCTTCTCCCTCCCTCCCTCGTTGCCGGGCTGCTCACCAG
>NW_019441033.1:0-359 GCF_002814215.2 Seriola lalandi dorsalis
TATCAAATGATAAACTGGTCTCTGTTTATCTTCTGACCAATCAGCAGTGGCAGTTTGTCCTCGGAGCAGAAACACAGGACGTGGTTGGAGGATGGGGGGGTGGGGTGAAGCAGACAGGAAAGATTGTTATGAAGGAGGGAACCTTATAAGGAGAAATTATTGCCGCCGGAAACGTTTTACCAGAAGGACGTTACGCCACATCATCACCGCTTCTGTCAGGAACGTAAAAAACACAAACCTTCCTGTGAGAGCGAGAAACACCGACGCCACAAACGTCTGAAGTTACGAATCTGACGACTTTAGATTTTAGCTGCTAAATTCAAAAACAACTTATGATTTGACTTTAGCATCACTGGTTC
>NW_019441034.1:0-400 GCF_002814215.2 Seriola lalandi dorsalis
AACATCTGTGTGTAAACATATATATACTGTGTATGAATATGTATTTATATATGATGCAGCAGTAACACCTTGATCTCATGTCCTCCTCTGCTCTGTTACAGATTCAAACTGCTTCATTCCTTCAAAAGAAATAAGTTTTCACACACCAGCTGCATTAATATAATTATATGACATGTCTCTCTCATGTTCTGTGTCACTGTAGTAGACCACTCTGCTGATGTTCATTTACTCTTTAGGAAAGTCCAAGCTTCCGCAGGTGTCAAAACGGCCCACTGATGCTGAAGGCATCCTGAGTGGGTGGAACAGCCTGCCCCTGCCACCTGGACCATACCTGCAGGACGCTGAGGTCCCCACCGTCTTTAGGCCGGATACCCCTCCAAAGAGAAGAGGACCTGAGGGA
>NW_019441035.1:0-499 GCF_002814215.2 Seriola lalandi dorsalis
TAGTTAACAACGTGTAGCACTAGCCATTTTGTTAACAAAAATAAAAGAAAACCACCGTCAACTTTTTATGAAAAAGGACGTGCTCGACCGTTCGGGAACTATATGTGAAAAAAAATACAACTTAAACCACCCCTTAGTATTGAAATGTAAGTAATTAATATGGCACAATGGTGGAGCTCATAGCTCATGCACCTACCAGGGGGACAGCGAGGTCCGACTGTTTTTACCCCCCGGGGTGCACGACCCTAAGCCACAGGGGTGCTGCATTTAATTACCATAGGACAAACTAATTTGCGTGTTGTGAGATGAGTTTTTATGGCAAGTGGAATCACACTACTTCTTAACTGCGTTACACGTTTATGAATTTGCAGTAACAGTTAGTGCTGTTTTATTTGTGTGTGTGTGTCATCTGTGTAGTGTCTTACATCTAAAGTGACACTGTTGTAAAAGATGGTTAATGTTCAAGTGAAATGTTAGAAACACACAACACTGATCCTTT
>NW_019441036.1:0-1142 GCF_002814215.2 Seriola lalandi dorsalis
AAAAAGTCATACTATACTATGGCATAAAAATGCCAAAAAACTTCATAGTATAGTATGGCATAAAAATGCCAAAAAACTTCATAGTATAGTATGGCATAAAAAGTCAAAAACACATGATAGTATATTAAGGCATAAACATTCATGAAAACGTCATAGTATGGCAAAGCATGAGATGAAATGATATAGTATGGCATAAAAATGCCAAAAAATGTCATAGTATAGTATGTCATTAAACGTCAAAAAAATATCATAGTATATTAAGGCATAAAAGGTCATGAAAACGTCATAGTATGGCAAGGCATGAGATGAAATGATATAGTAAGGCATAAAAATGCCAAAAAATGTCATAGTATAGTGTGGCATAAAACGTCAAAAAAACAACATAGTATATTAAGGCATAAAAGGTCATATAAACGTCATAGTATGGCAAGGCATGTTATGAAATAACGTAATTAGGCATAAAAATGCCAAGAAACGTCATAGTATAGTCCTATGGCATAAAACGTCAAAAAAACAACACAGTATATTAAGGCATAAAAGGTCATATAAACGTCATAGTATGGCAAGGCATGTTATGAAATAATGTAATTAGGCATAAAAATGCCAACACACGTCATAGTATAGTATGGCAAAAAAAGTCAAAAAAAAACTTCATAGTATATAAGGGCATAAAAGGTCATGAAAACGTCATATTATGGTAAGTTATCAAACGACATAGTATAGTAAGGTATAAAAACATAAAAATACCAAAAAAGTCATACTATACTATGGCATAAAAATGCCAATAAACTTCATAGTATAGTATGGCATAAAAATGCCAAAAAACTTCATAGTATAGTATGGCATAAAAAGTCAAAAACACAAGATAGTATATTAAGGCATAAACATTCATGAAAACGTCATAGTATGGCAAAGCATGAGATGAAATGATATAGTATGGCATAAAAATGCCAAAAAATGTCATAGTATAGTATGTCATTAAACGTCAAAAAAATACCATAGTATATTAGGGCATAAAAGCTCATATAAACATCATAGTATGGCAAAGCATGAAACAAAATAATGTAATTAGGCATAAAAATGCCAAAAAACGCCATAGTATAGTATGGTAGAAAAATGCCAAAAAACGTCATAGTATAGTA
>NW_019441037.1:0-389 GCF_002814215.2 Seriola lalandi dorsalis
GGGAGGAGGGGGGGGTAAAAGTGTGAGTAACGTAACGCTAACAGCGTTATATAATTTCCACTCACATCACATCTGATTACAAGTGTGAACATTAAAATACTATTTTTTACCGAGTCAGTAAAAGGCTTATGATGCTTCCTGACTAGCGTCTTCTTCATCTGTTGTCTTTCTCTTCTTAGAGAAGTATCTGAACAAGCTCATCTGAAAATGCAGTCAGCAGTTAATACAAAATGACGTGTAGATATTAGCTTAATGCTATCAATTAGTTTACCCAAGTTAGCGTTACTGAGTTGGCTAATAAGTCTACCTTTTCTCCGGTAACTCGCTGCCTTATTCCTCACGACTACACTTCTCTGACTCTCACCTGGTGCCTGACGTGACGTCACTTT
>NW_019441038.1:0-452 GCF_002814215.2 Seriola lalandi dorsalis
TCAAAATATAGTATGGCTCTAAAAAGCCAAAAAACGTCATAGTATAGTATGGCATAAAACGTCAAAAAAATATCATAGTATATTAAGGCATAAAAGGTCATATAAATGTCATAGTATAGCAAGGCATGGGACGAAAATATGAAATAAGGCATAATAATGATAAAAACATCAAAGTATACTATTGCATAAAAATGTCAAAAAACGTCATAGTATAGTATGGCATAAAATGTCAAATAATAATAATAATATATTAAAGCATAAAAAGTCATAAAAAGGTCATAGTATGGCAATGCATAAGACAAAATGATATAGTAAGGCATAATAGTGACAAAAAACATCAAAATATAGTATGGCTCTAAAAAGCCAAAAAACGTCATAGTATAGTATGGCATAAAACGTCAAAAAATTATATTAGTATATTTAGGCACAAAAGGTTATATAAACGTCATAGT
>NW_019441039.1:0-368 GCF_002814215.2 Seriola lalandi dorsalis
CAACAGGCCACAGGGTGTCAGTGTGCACCACAACATCTCCCATCCACACACTGCACTGGAGAAAGCTCCAACAGTAATGTTACACTGGGAAAAGGCTTGTAAAAACAGATTTCTGCAGTGGGATTCTTCTTATCATCAGTGGTGTGGATGAAGTGATCAAACACTGATCTAGAGTCTGAATGACAGGGTGAACCTGTGGACGCAGGACAGTGTAGGTTGATGTATATGTCGGTGAGTGTTGTGGGGTTAATGGTTAATGGTGGCTGGATTGATTTCTCCTCTGCTTTTAGAGCTGCAGCAGAAATCAAACCTGCATTTGGAGCTCCATGCTTCCAAAAACATTGTTAACTAAATATTGTTGTTTTGTT
>NW_019441040.1:0-432 GCF_002814215.2 Seriola lalandi dorsalis
AAACGACACATTATAGTATGACAAAAAGAAAGTGAAAAAACGACATAGTATAGTATGGCAAAAAAAGTGAAAAAATGTCATGGTGTTTTAAGGCATAAAAATATCAGAAAACGTCATAATATAGTAATGTATACAGATGTCATAGTATATTAATGCCTATAAAGTGAGAAAAATGACATAGTATAGCATGGCAAAAAAAGTGAAAAAACGACATAGTATAGTATGGCAAAAAAAGTGAAAAAATGGCATAGTGTATTAAGGCATAAAAATATCAGAAAACATCATAATATAGTAATGTATACAGATGTCATAGTATATTAATGCCTATAAAATGAGAAAAATGACATAGTATAGCATGGCAAAAAAAGTGAAAAAACGACATAGTATAGTAGGGCAAAAACAGTGAAAAAATGGCATAGTGTTTTAAGGCAT
>NW_019441041.1:0-561 GCF_002814215.2 Seriola lalandi dorsalis
ATACTATGACATTCTTGGGCATTTTTCTGCAAAACTATACTTAGATGTTTTTTGGCATTTTTATGCCTAATTATATTACTTTGTCTCATTCCTTGCCATACTAAGAAGTTTTTATGACCTTTTATGCATTAATATACTATGATATTTTTTTGACATTTTATGCCATACTATACTATGACGTTTTTGGCCTTTTTCTGCGATAGTATACTTAAACGTTTTTTGGCATTTTTATACCTCATTATATTATTTCGTCTCATACATTCACATACTATGACGTTTTTATGACCTTTCATGCCTTAATATACTATGATATTTTTTTGACATTTTATGCCATACTATAACTTTGACGTTTTTTGGCATTTTTATGCCTCATTATATTATTTCGTCTCATACCTTCACATACTATGACGTTTTTATGACCTTTTATGCCTTAATATACTATGATATTTTTTTGACATTTTATGCCATACTATACTATGACGTTTTTGGCATTTTTCTGCGATACTATACATAAACGTTTTTTGGCATTTTTATACCTCATTATATTATTTCGTCTCATAC
>NW_019441042.1:0-435 GCF_002814215.2 Seriola lalandi dorsalis
TTCTACAATAGTCTCAGGAGTGTGTCGCATGTGCATGTTTATGTATGCCTCACTCTTAATATTCTTAACACATTACCAGATGTTAAGGTAAGCAGTGTTATTGTTGAAGGACCATACACCTATAAGGCTTTTATATCTACATGTGTGACTCAAGGTTATCCAATTTTCTTGATAGAGGAGCCACAATTGGATGATTGATGCACCTGCTATGTATGTTTCTATGTATATGTGAGTTTGAGTGTGTAAGCTATTAATCTTATAGAGTGAAGGAACTTGCAGACTGACCCGTGATGATTGGATGGGGGCATGTCTGGTGTGTGACAGCTTTCCTCAGAGGTGTAGACTGACTGTCAGGTTCTCCGGTAAGTCTGAGTGCCCTGCAACAGTAACAATCACGGTCAGCAGCACAAAAAACAAAGACCCGTCATCTCCCTG
>NW_019441043.1:0-590 GCF_002814215.2 Seriola lalandi dorsalis
AAAAGATCTTAGTGTAGTATGGCAGAAAATGTCAAAAATACATCATAGTATTTTAAGGCATAAAAGGTCATAAGATCATCGCAGTATGGTCTGGCATGAGACGAAATAATATAATTAGCCATAAAAATGCCAAAATAGATCTTAATATAGTATGGCAGAAAAATGACAAATTACGACATAGTATAGTATGGCAGAAAATGTCAAAAATACATCATAGTATTTTAAGGCATAAAAGGTCATAAGATCATCGCAGTATGGTCAGGCATGAGACGAAATACTATGATTAGGCATAAAAATGCCAAAATAGATCTTAGTATAGTATGGCAGAAAATGTCGAAAATACATCATAGTATATTAAGGCTTCAAAGTTCATAAAAACATTATACTATGGTCTGGCATGAGACGAAATACTATAAGTAGTCATAAAAATGCCAAAAAAGATCATAGGGTAGTATGGCAGAAAATGTCAAAAATACATCATGGTATATTAAGTCATGAAAGTTCATAAAAATGTTACAGTATGGTCAGGCATGATCCGAAATAATATAATGACGCATAAAAATGTCAAAAAACTTCATAATATATTACGG
>NW_019441044.1:0-432 GCF_002814215.2 Seriola lalandi dorsalis
AGGGTCAACACACTGTGGCCGACCTTTTGCCACAGGAGGACCAAATTCATCACAATAAATAACTCAATTCATAAGGAAAAAATTCATCACAATAAATAACTCATTTCATGAGGAACACATTTTTAATACATAAGAAAAGATAAAAAATTAAAAGCAAAATCTTGAAATGGAACTATTTACAAACATATACAATCTAAGTTTATTTAAGATAAACACAAAGCTTGTGCTACAGAAAATGGACCCAGTGAATAGCTCCCTAAGCTTAACATGTCCTATGATAACTATTAATTTAGCTGTACAGACTAATGAGCAGTGATAACTAACGAGCAGTGATAACTAACATGTCTTTGGGGTCATCAGGTGGGAACCTCCTTTCACCAGTGTTTCGTCTAGTTGGTCCCACAACACCTCCAGGAGGCTAGACAGTGATCA
>NW_019441045.1:0-410 GCF_002814215.2 Seriola lalandi dorsalis
CCTCATAATATAATGAGATATGAAGACATCATAGTACATTAAGGCCTTAAAAGTGAATAAAACGACATAGTATATTATAACAAAAAACATGAAAAAATGACAATGTGTAATAAAGCATAAAACCATCAGAAAACATCATAATATGGCAAGTTACGAAGACGTCATGGTTTAATAAGGCCCTAAAAGCAAAAAAACCCACAAAGTATAGGAAGGCATAAAAACATCAAAAAACATTATAGTATAATAAGGCATAAAAACATCAAAAAACATCATAGTGTAAAAAGGCATAAAAACATAAAAAAAACCTCATAATATAATGAGATATGAAGACATCATGGTACATTAAGGCCTTAAAAGAGAATAAAACGACATAGTATATTATAACAAAAACATGAAAAAACGACATAGTA